>NW_015390717.1:36227-44630 GCF_001527695.2 Protobothrops mucrosquamatus | reverse complement strand
GGTCGCTAAATGTACTGATGTATGTCGAGAACTTCCTGTACAAAATCCAGAAGTGGTTCAGAGTGGGAACAAAACTAGATAAATTCTCTTTAATTAAAACAATCAATTTTGCCATCTCTGCCAACTCCATCACCTTCACCGTCCATTCTTCTGCCGTGGGAATTAATTTGCCCTTCCATCTTTGTGCACATAAGATTCTTGCCACTGTCAGCATATCAAGTTGCAAAACTCTGCGTTTATTTTTCAGGGGAAACATTTTTGAAGCCCGTTGCTTTATTAACACCCGTATTGTTTATTGGATTGCAACTTTCTCCTTTGATCTGCTAATTATTGTGGCTTTTTTTCTTTGTAAGGGAGAGCAGAACATTTTCTCTCTTTCCGTGTTTTATTTTACTTATTGCTTGGATGAAGAAGAAAAAAAGTCTCTTAAATCATTGGGGATAATGACCTTGCAGAAAGCCAACATCTGAAACTAACTCCGTTGCCATGTGAGAACAGACAAGATAAAAGAAGTTTGTGAACCAGGCAGGATGGAAGAGAGCTAAGCAGAAATCCCTGCAGATGGCAACTTGTGTTTTTAAGTGGCAGACAACATAACCGTAGCATAGGGAGAAATTTAGGTAACGAAGTCAATAATGTCTCTGTGAAGCAGACTGAGAAGGTTGCAAATTGTGTTCATATGACTCTAGAATGCTGCACCCATTTAAAAAAGTGCCTGAATTTTCATCACGTTGTTGAAAGAAAAATCATGTCCAGTTCTAAGCTGGGAGTAAGATGCTGGAAATAAAATGGAGGCTAAAATGCTGGAAATAAAATGGAGGCTGCTTAGAAAAGAAGGTTCCTGTTTATTGAGAAGCAGAACCAACAACAGCATGTAGTTCTGGGACAGCTGACAAATTGATTTGATCAGTACAAGGATTTTTATATGGCTTTACAGCATTTCGTAATTTGGAGGTTTGCTTTGTGTGCTTTTGTTATTAGATTTGTTTAGCTTGTTTCGCAAAGGCTAGCAATGGGTCTAAAATACTGGCTTCCTTGGGTTTTAATCCTGTCAAACAAATGTAATTAATTTTACCCCTTTATCTTTAGTCTGTCTATTACCTCCATTGAGCTCTCTTTGTGAATCAACAGGCCTGAATCAATGTTTCCGCTTTTTGCAATAGCCAGGGGTTTCGTGAGTGAAACATTGCTTCTGTATTTCTTTTCCTGAGTTTTATTCTTGTGATTTGTAAAAAAATTCTTTTCCTGAGTTTTATTCTTGTGATTAGTAAAAAAAGATCGGAGGGGGTGCATCCTTACCACAACACGACCGTGACTCTGTGACAGTCATTAGTGTGAGGACCAACCATAAGTTACTTTCTGAGCGTTGTTATAATGCTAAATGGTCACTAAATGAATGATTGTAAGTCAAGGACTACTGTTGTTTAACTGAGTTGTACAAGGGGTGTCCTCTTGGAGACAAGCTACTGTTGATCCACTACTTTTTAAAGTTTTACCGTCTTTGTGGCCTTTGTTCTTGGCTGCATTACAGTCTCCGAGTGTCTCCTAGCCAACATTTTTTGTGTCCAAATATTTTACAGTTGAACTGATGGCCTAATTTACTTGGGAAAGCACACCGGAGAAGAGGTGATTTATTTGTCTTACATAACACCGAATCTTCTGCTACAGTATCCCTCATTCGATAAGCTTTTTCGCTGTCTGAAAAAGGAGATGTTTTGTCAGATTTACATTTGAGCGAGTCAATATCTCATACGCAGCTTAAGAACACATCGTCTGTTGAGTCAGCGGCTGTGAGGCTATAAAGACGGTCTCTCCCCATATGGAATTTTCATGCATTTTCCATACAGGATTTTAGACTGTAAAGTACTGCATTTTGCTCTTTTGTAACTGTTAAATTAAGCAAGCGATTTAATTTCCTCCCGTTGAACAGTATCTTGAAACTACATTTGCATCTATTTGGTACTCTATAGCACAACCCCTTCCTTTAAGACTTGCTTTTTAAAATTTATTTTGTTTTGTTTTAATTTATTAGATTTTTGTCCCGTGCTTTATAAGTAACTCAAGGCAGTGAGCATGCATAATACTTCTTCTTCCTATTTCCCCATAACGACAACCCTGTGAGGTGAGTTGGGCTAAGAGAGACTGACTGGCCCAAGGTCACCAGCTGGCTTTCATGCCTAAGGCTGGCTGAGGAATTCTGGGAGTTGAAGTCCACCAGTCTCAAAGTTGCCATGTTTGAAGACGCCTGGCTTAGAGGAATCTCCTTCATTCCTGGTGACCTTTTTAACAAATCACCATATTATCATACTTTCTAACGTGACTTTTGAATTTCCCCCCTCTCAGTTTGAAGTGATGTCCCCGTGATTCTGAACTTCGCCTTCCATTCTGATTGTGAATAGAATAGAATAGAATAGAATAGAATAGAATAGAATAGAATAGAATAGAATAGAATAGAATTAGAGTAGAGTAGAGTAGAGTAGAGTAGAGTAGAGTAAAGTAGAGTAGAGTAGAGTAGAACAGAACAGAACAGAACAGAATAGAACAGAATAGAGCTGGAAGGGACCTTGGAGGTCTTCTAGTCCAGCCCCCCTGCTCAAGCAGGAGATCGTATACCATTTCAGACAAGTAGCTGTCCAGTCTCTTCTTAAAAACCTCCAGTGATGGAGTGCCCACAACATCTGAAGGCAAATTGTTCCACTGGTTAATTGTCCTCACTATTAGGAAGTTTCTCCTTAATTCTCCTGAATAGAATGGAATAGAATAGAATGGAATAGAATGGAATAGAATAGAATAGAATAGAATAGAATAGAATAGAATAGAATAAGGAATAAGGAATAAGGAATAAGGAATGGAATAGAATAGAATAGAATAGAATAGAATAGAATAGAAGCTGGAAGGGACCTTGGAGGTCTTCTAGTCCAGCCTCCTGTACCTATACCATCTCAGACAGATGAATGTCCAGTCTCTTCTTAAAAACCTCCAGTGATGGAGCGCCCACGATGTCTAGTGGCAAGCTGTTCCACTGGTTGATTGTCCTCACTGTCAGGAAGTTTCTCCTCAATTCCAGGTTGTTTCTCTCTCTGATCAGTTTCCAACCATTGTTTATCGCAGCTGAGTGTTGTTGAGAAGTCCCTACTCTAGAATTTCATCTGTTCTGTGATCTATTTCAGGTTACTGAGAGACTCCTACTCCATGGAGGTGATGGATTTCTAAGACTGCTACCTATTCGATGGATTCCTACGGATGAAAGGTTCTTTCCAGTGTGTGAATTTCTCTGAGCCTTTTCAGAGGCGTTGAAGCTTTCATTGTTCCTACATAATTTACCCCCCCCCCCAAAAAAAAACCACCACCACCTGATCTTCTTTCTATTAAATAACCTTGGGTGACAGACAACATTTTAAACAATCGATAAAGTAGTAGGAATACCAAGTTATTGTGGATGAGAGGAAGTCACAAATTAAACAAGCAGCCCTTGAGAACGTAAAGATTTTTTCTCTCCATGGCAATTATGGATACAAAGAGATTCATACCTGGAGACTTTATTAGAAAATGCATTGATGTCCCAGGATAAACTCCATTTTTCCAACTGAGAATATTGTCTACGCCAGTGGATCAAAATGTTTGGCTTTTATAGACAGGGCAACCTTGAGGGGTAAACAAGCCAGTTGGAAATCTGGTTTTAAATGGCATTTAAATGTAAAAAGCACGAATATCTGTTATGTCTTTGTTGAAGCATTTCTTTATATTCTTTCAAGCAAAGTCATTGCACAATTTGCAGGTCAAAGAAAACAAAGCGACACCGGTAGATCAAGAAGGAAATAGAAGTTCAAAAGGTAGCTTCACGACTTCTGAAAGTTCCTCATTAACAACAACAACAACAAAAATCCAGACTGTGATGAAGTAGATTCAGGGGGTCCTTGGTGCTCTCTGAGCTTGCTTGTTTTCATGCAGACATTTCATGACTAGGTAACATCATCATTTGATGACACCAAGCTGGCAGGAGTAGCCAACACTCCAGAAGACAGGCTTAAGATACAGAAGGATCTTGACAGACTTGAACACTGGGCGCTATCTAACAAAATGAAATTCAGTGGTGAAAAAAGTAAGGTTCTACATTTAGGCAAGAAAAACCAAATGCACAGGTATAGTATAGGGCAGGGGTAGACAACCTTGGCTCTTTTATGACTTGTGGACTTCAACTCCCAGAATTCCTGAGCCAGCCATGCTGAGGGGAAAGGGAGAGGTTTCCAAGCTGAGCCATGCTGGCTCAGGAATTCTGGGAGTTGACGTCCACGAGTCATAAAAGAGCCAAGGTTGCCTACCCTTGGTATAGGGGGTACCTTGCTCAGTACTAGTAACTGTGAGAGGGATCTCGGAGTCCTAGTGGACAATCACTTAAATATGAGCCAGCCGTGTGCTGCAGCTACGAAAAAAGCCAACACAGTACTAGTCTGCATTAACAGAGGGATAGAATCAAGATCATGTGAAATGTTTATACCACTTTACAAGGCCTTGGTAAGGCCACACTTGGAATACTGAATCCAGTTTTGGTCACCGTGATGTAAAAAAGATGTTGAGACTCTAGAAAGAGTACAGAGAAGAGCAACAAAGATGATCAGGGGACTGGAGCCTAAAACATATAAGGAAAGGCTGCTGGAATTGGGTATGTCTAGTCTAATGAAGAGAAGGACGAGGGGGGACATGATAGCAGTGTTCCAATATCTCAGGGGCGGCCACAAAGAAGAGGGAATCAAGCTATTCTCCAAGGCACCTGAAGGCAGGAGAAGAAGCAATGGATGGAAACTAACCAAGGAGAGAAGCAACCTAGAACTAAGGAGAAATTTCCTGACAGTGAGAACAATTAACCAGTGGAACAACCTGCCTCCAGAAGCGGTGAATGCTCCAACACTGGAAGTTTTTAAGAAGAGACTGGACAGCCAATTGTCTGAAATGGTATAGGGTTTCCTGCCTGAGCAGGGGGTTGGACTAGATGACCTCCAAGGTCCCTTCCAACATCATCATCATCATCATCATCATCATCATCATCATCATCATCATCATCATTATTATTATTATTATTATTATTAAGCCCAAAATTTCTGTTGCTAATCAAGACACCCGTTAAGTGAGTTTCCCCCCATTTTACATTTCTCTCCACAGTTCTTAAGTGAATCACTGTAGTTGCTAAGCGAGTAACCCGGTTCCCCATTGACTCTGCTTGTCCGGCGGTCACAAAAGGGGATCACATGACCCTCCTGAGACACTGCAACCGTCATAAACATGAGTCAGTTGCCAAGCATCTGAATTTTGATCATGTGACCCTGGGGATGTGGCAAACTTACAAAAACGGTCATAAGTGGCTTTTTTCAGTGCCGTTGTAACTTGGGACAGTCATTAAACAAGCAATTGTAAGTGGATGACTACCAGTTTGGTAATACAAGGACATCTATATTCTAACTTTAACAATTTGCATTATCCTTCAGCTTTTATGCTGGGCTTTTTGGAAGTTGCTCATAGCGGCAAAGTTAAGTTTTTATCTTTCGAGGGTTGAAAAGCATTTTTCCCCCCCTTCATTTCACTAAGTGCTTTTCCTGACATTGACAATGCAAAATTCTTCATGGCACACATGATTTACAGCACCTGTGACGTCAAGGAAAAGCATGGAAATAGGGCTGTTTCCAAATTACGGTATTTAGTGAAAGTTAGCATAAATTGGAATGTTGAACCTGCCATTTTGCTTTCAGGTTAGTGAAAGGCTCATAAAATTTTGAACACGCTTTTGGGATCTGTACATAAAAATCTGTTTAACAGAACAACACAGTTGGAAGGGACCTTGGAGATCTTCTAGTCTAACCCCTTGCTCCATCAGAAAACCCTATATCATTTCACAAAAATGGTTGTTGGAGCTCTTCTTAAAAACCTCCAGAGTTGGAGCATCCATAACTTCTGGAGGCAAGCTGTTCCACTGGTTAGTTGTGCTCACTGTTAGGAAATTTCTCCTTAGTTCTAAGTTGGTTGTCTCCATTATTAGTTTCCATCTGTTGCTTCTTGTCCAGCCTTCAGGTGCTTTGGAGAATAGCTTGACACCCTCTCCTTTGTGGCAGCCCCTAAGATACTGGAAGACTGCTATCATGTCCCCCCTCGTCCTTCTTTTCATTAAACTGGACATACCCAATTCCAGCAACTGTTCTTTATATGTTTTAGCCTCCAGTCCCTTAATCATCTTTGTTGCTCTTCTCTGTACTCTTTCCAGAGTCTCAACATCTTTTTTACATCGTGGTGACTAAAACTGGATGCAGTATTCCAAGTGTGGCCTTATCAAAGCATTGTAAAGTGGTATTAACACTTCACATGATCTTGATTCTATCCCTCTGTTAATGCAGCCTAGCACTGTGTTGGCTTTTTTGGCTGCTGCAGCACACGGCTGGCTCATATTTAAGTGATCGTCCACTAGGACTCCGAGATCCCTCTCGCATTTACTGCTAAGTTTCACCTAATCAGTACCTGTACATTTGCTTCTTCTTCCCTAAATGTAGAACCTTATTTTTATAATAATAATAATAAAGTTGGAAGGGACCTTGGAGGTCATCTAGTCCAACCCCCTGCTCAGGCAGGAAACCCTATACCATGGGTAGGCAACTTTAGCTGGAGATTTTTAAGAAGAGGCTAGCCCAGGGGTAGGCAACTTTGGCTCTTTTATGACTGGTGGACTTCAACTCCCAGAATTCCTGAGCCAGCCATGCTGAGGGGAAAGGGAGAGTTTCCAAGCTGAGCCATGCTGGCTCAGGAATTCTGGGAGTTGAAGTCCACGAGTCATAAAAGAGCCGAGGTTGTCTACCCCTGCCCTATACCATTTCATACAATTGGCTGTCCAGTCTCTTCTTAAAGGGAAGAGGTAAAGTAAGGTAAAGCTGAGTTAAATGTAGAGAAAAATAAAGTTAACCTCTAACAATCCTCGACTGTGGATGGATCGGAGGAGACAAAAAGCCAAACCGATATATGACTAAATGACTCATAACTGTTTTGACTCCCGTAACGCTGAAACAAAGATTTGTTCCATCGGCAGAACACAAAATGCGAGCTGTGTGTTTTTCTCCTTGTCACATCAGAACAGCAAATGGGCTCGTCTCGAAACGATAATTACGGTTTACGAACTTTGCAGATAATGCAAAACCATCACTTTAATACCCACATTTGCAAACATCCCTTTTGTCTCAATGAATCACCAGCGGGCCTACTCATTATGATGGCTGCATGAGACTGCGAGTGGAAAACAAGGAAGGCAGATACTACGGCTTGGAGGAGGAGGAAGGAGATGGTGTATCTATTTCGTTCATTGCCCCGGAGCAGAAAAAAGGTCAGGATCCAGTCAGAAAAACCTCAAGTCCACCTCTGGCAGTCAACCATCTTATTCCAAACAACCTTCAGCCTCTTATTGATATGTTCTCACCTTTTTTTAACACCCCCCCCTCATTTCTGCAGTCATAAGATTCCTCTGCCTTGCTGATTGCTATTGCAAATGGATTTGAACATCACTTTTATTATTATTATTATTATTATTATTATTATTATTATTATTATTATTATTATTATTATTATTATTATTACTACTACTACTACTACTGTTGCTGCTGCTGTTGTTAATAATAATAATAATAATAATAATAATAATAATAATAATAATAATAATAATAATAAAAAGTTGGGAGGGATCTTGGAGGTCATCTAGTCCAACCCCCTTCTCAGGAAGGTAACCCTACACCAGTGATGGCGAACCTTTTAGAGACCGAGTGCCCAAAAACCGCCCTCCCACACCCGTCCCTGCTCCACCCTGCCCACTGGGCTACCCACCACCTCCACGGCCCGCCACAGATCACCCAGGCAGCCCAGCAGTGCGATGGCGGCCACGCCCTCCGCCCATGCATCACAGCATCATCTGCGCGCAACGGCGTGCAAGGGCAGAGTCTTGTCCCCGCTGCCCGACTACCATGTCCTTGGCTGTGCTGCTTCATGTGGGCCGCGCCTAGGGGTGACTTCTTGGGGGGGCTGCTGATGAGGGGGCCGTGGGAGGAGGCAGGGCTGGGGAGACGGTGCGTGTGCCCATAGAGAGGGCTCCGAGTGCCGCCTCTGGCACCCATGCCATAGGTTCACCACCACTGGCCTAGGCCGCTTTATGACTGGTGGACTTCAACTCCCAGAATTCCTGAGCCAGCATGGCTCAGCTTGGAAACCTCTCCCTTTCCCCTCAGCATGGCTGGCTCAGGAATTCTGGGAGTTGAAGTCCACCAGTCATAAAAGAGCCAAGGTTGCCTACCTCTGGCCTAGGCCTAGGCCACTTTATGACTCGTGGACTTCAACTCCCAGAATTCCTGAGCCAGCCATGCTGAGGGGAAAGGGAGAGTT
>NW_015390717.1:31195-35473 GCF_001527695.2 Protobothrops mucrosquamatus | reverse complement strand
TCCTCCTCCTCCTCCTCCTCCTCCTCCTCCTCCTCCTCCTCCTCAGTCCCCACTCCCTTCTAGCACTGACGATGTTACCTAGTTGGGTAATGAAACGTCTGCAAGAAAACAACCAAGCTCAGAGAGCACCAAGGACACCATACCACACCTCCTCACCATCAATCAACACCCCGATAAGCAAACATTAACACCAAGATTAATAATCGACCAACAATCAAAAAATAAACAATAACCCAATCGAGGAACTACCAATTCAGACGAACAAAGTGTAAACAATAGCCTAATCAAGGAACTACTAAGATTGCTCCCACCAATACTGTCAGCACAAGCAACTAGTATACAAAATGAGAGGAAACGCTACTTCCTTCCAGCAGTGATGATGTTACCTAACTGGGTAATAAAACGTCTGCAAGAAAACCACCCAGCTCAGAGAATAGCAAGGACGTAATCTCATCTTCCACAAAACCTAAGTCAAGCGAAAGTAATAAGAGTTTCTAAGACCTTTAATTTGGTACCTTACAGATGACAAGGAGAGAGGAGAGCAATTTCACAACATATATTAAAACTTCTACACTGTTTTCAAAGCAGACACCTCTGCTTTTCCTGTTTAACTAATATGTTTAATGAACAGTGACTAAAATTTCTATCCAAAGCTCATACAGATTAAAGAAAGTTAGCCTAATTGAATCATCCCAACTCAAACATGCTTTATTAAACATCTTCACTCCTCTGGTATAATTAGACAAGCACGAAAGGAGAACATGATGTGGATTAAAACATGAAACTGGCCGGTGAGTTTGTGCATCAGCTTATGCCAGAAAGCTTAGCAAAGCTTATTTGTCCGAGGTCTTAAAATCCATACAAAAGGGCCAACTGCCCAATGTGCAAATGACTTTACTTGCTGAAGGTTTGTAAACTGATTATTTTCTTTTATTCCCATGTCACAGTTTTGCTAGATCCATTACGTTCCATCAGGTAAAACAGGGGTGGGGAACTATGGCCCCTTTAGGACTTGTAGACTTCAACTCCCAGAATTCCTGAGCCAGCGTGGGGAACTACGGCCCCTTTACTACTCGTGGACTTCAACTCCCAAAATTCCTGAGCCAGGGTGGGGAACTACGGCCCCTTTACTACTCGTGGACTTCAACTCCCAAAATTCCTGAGCCAGGGTGGGGAACTATGGCGCCTTTATGACTTATAGACTTCAACTCCCAGAATTCCTGAGCCAGGATGGGGAATTATGGCCCATTTATGACTTATGGACTTCAACTCCCAGAATTCCTGAGCCAGCCTGGGGAACTATGGCCCCTTTATGACTTGTGGACTTCAACTCCCAGAATTCCTGAGCCAGCCTGGGGAACTATGGCCCCTTTATGACTTGCTGGCTCAAGAATTCTGGGAGTTGAAGTCCACAAGTCAGCTTCTGAAGACCTTTTGAGGGATAATGTTATCACAATTACCTTCTGGCTGGGAATTGTGAGTTTCTTTTTTCTTTTCTTTTTTTAAAAAAACCCAATACTTTTATTAAAGTTTAGAAATACAGAGATCAAAAACTAATACAAACTAAGGAAAATAGAAAAAGTCAAGAAAAGACGTAGGAAAGGAAAAAGTGAAATAAAAAAGCAAAATATGTATAAAAGACGATTTTCCTTTTCTTCCAGACAAGTATAATCAATTTGAATAGCTTTAATATTTTCTTTAATATTTCAAAAGTTCTCTACTTCCCATATCTCATCCAGGATATATATATCTGTAAAAGGGAAGGAGAGTTTACTGTGTGTTTAGCATCCAGCCAGAGTGGATTCTATACTTTAAATGTTAAATTGTTTTGGTATTTGGATCACCTTTCTCTCTCTTTTTTATATACATTTTTTTTTCTTTTTTCTTGTTGTTAGTGCTGGATGTATGCTTTGGTTCTGTTTGTTTTTCTGTTTTGTATTATACCTTTTATGATCAAGCAAAATAAATATACTTAAAAGATTTTTTTTTCATTTTGTAATCAGAACAAACCTCTTTTTCAAGAACTAAAGCCAAAAAAAACCCCCAACCCTCATTTATAAACAGATCTTTAAAACCTCATCATTCAATCCTGGTCAAAAGAAAATCCCATTAAACATGTACTAAAAACATACACATTTAAACGCTGATCAAACAAATTCACTTTGTAAAACTTCTGTTCATTTTTTAAATAGCTTGATCTTTAATCCCCCTCAAATCATAACTTGATTTGTTTCTTTTCAGGAACAATCTCAGTCATTCCCTTTTTTGTCTCCTGTCAGAAAAAAGTTTCCTTGATTTTGCACATTCCTTTTGTAAATTCTAGATAAGAAGGCTTTCCAAGTCCCTCTTCTGATTTATTATTTGTAAGTCTCCTTTAATTATTAAGACATCAGCTGGTTTCATCTGTAAATCCATTCTGGCATCTTTTTCGATATCACTCTTACATTCTGACATTTTAAAATCCATCTGCTGATCCGTAACGTTTGTTTCCATATCACTTTTATAATGCCTTTTGGAACTCCGAATCCATATTTAAACCACTTTGTCTCAATTTATTAAACAGCCATGGCTTAATAGGTAATAAATGAAAATATTATTGGCCTTGGAAGGGGAGGGTAAGTATCAGCACATATAATATGACATCATCATAGACCAGGGGTAGGCAACCTTGGCTCTTTTATGACTCGTGGACTTCAACTCCCAGAATTTCTGAGCCAGCATGAGGAACTGCGGCTTCTTTATGACTTGTGGACTTCAACTCCCAGAATTCCTGAGTCAACATGAGGAACTGCGGCCTCTTTCTGATTTGTGGACTTCAACTCCCAGAATTCCTGAGCCAGCATGAGGAACTGCGGCCTCTTTATGACGTGGACTTCAACTCCCAGAATTCCTGAGCCAGCATGAGGAACTGCGGCCTCTTTATGACTTGTGGACTTCAACTCCCAGAATTCCTGAGTCAACATGAGGAACTGCGGCCTCTTTATGACGTGGACTTCAAGTCCCAGAATTCCTGAGCCAGCATGGCTCAGCTTGGAAACCTCTCCCTTTCCCCTCAGCATGGCCGGCTCAGGAATTCTGGGAGTTGAAGTCCACGAGTCATAAAAGAGCCAAGGTGGCCTACCCCTGTCATAGACATTCTGAAAATATCATAGCTGGTTTCATTTTGCAGTTGTGAGCATCCAAATGCCCACCCTGATATGACCTCAACTTACAACCGTTTGTTTAGGGACTGTTCAAAGTTACAAGGGCACGGAACAAAGTGACTCATGACCATTTTTCACACTTAACAACCGTTGCCGCAACCCCGTGGTCACATGATTGCTTGGCCACCGACTCGTATGTATGAGGGTTTCCGTGTCCTGGGGTCACGGAGTCCCTTTTTGCGACCTTCTGACAAACAACGTCGATGGGGAAGCCAGATTTCACTTAACGACCGTGTTACTCACTTAACAACTTATAATAATAATAATAAAGTGAGAAGGGACCTTGGAGGACATCTAGTCCAACCCCCTGCTCAGGCAGGAACTGCAGGGATTCACTTAGCAAATCTGGCAAGAGAGGTCATAAACCGGGGGCAAAACCTAGCAACGGGAATTTGGGGGCTGAAATTGCGGTCGTAAGTTGAGGACTACCTCTACAGTCCCCGTTTCTTATGTGAAGTCGTTCTTTGAGCAAAGCAAGGCGCAGGGGTCTGTTTTGAATTTCCCCTTTGCTTTTTATTTCCTTCGGCTTGACACCAATCGGTTATTGAAGTGTGAAACTCCGTCCATGATTCATTTGAACAGCCAGGAGAGAGATAGAGAGAGAGACAGAGACTTAATCAGCCATATATTCGCAGGTAATATTGTTTGGATAAATCCTACCTTTCACACCTGGCTGGCTAAGTCTTCCTTTTGGGTAAATGCCATTTTAAATTTGGCTGCGCAGCCGTGCGTTCCTTTGTTTGAGGTGAACAGAGACGGAAGCACTAAAATTGGGGGGGGGAGTTATTTTTGGAGGGCTAAAGGCAATCCTGAAATGATGGGTGGGGTTCAGATCCTGCCCCTTTGTCTATGAAATGTCTATTTCCCTAGTACCCAACTTACAACCGTTCATTTAGTGCAGGGGTAGTCAACCTTGGCTCTTTTATGACTCGTGGACTTCAACTCCCAGAATTCCTGAGCCAGCTGTGCTGTGCTGGCTCAGGAATTCTGGGAGTTGAAGTCCACGAGTCATAAAAGAGCCAAGGTTGACTACCCCTGATTTAGTGACTGTTCCAAGTTACAACGGCACTGAAAA
>NW_015390717.1:22104-28714 GCF_001527695.2 Protobothrops mucrosquamatus | reverse complement strand
GGCTGGCTCAGGAATTCTGGGAGTTGAAGTCCACGAGTCATAAAAGAGCCAAGGTTGCCTACCTCTGGCCTAGGCCTAGGCCGCTTTATGACTCGTGGACTTCAACTCCCAGAATTCCTGAGCCAGCATGGCTCAGCTTGGAAACCTCTCCCTTTCCCCTCAGCATGGCTGGCTCAGGAATTCTGGGAGTTGAAGTCCATGAGTCATAAAAGAGCCAAGGTTGCCTACCCCTGACCTATTTGAATCCCACCACTGCCTATAATCATCATTCAAGGACAAATTTGTCTGGAGAAACCTTTTCCAGAGTTCTCCTTTCTTCCAGAATTGATCTGAACGTAGATGAAGGTGGAGGGTTACATCAAAGACAGAGAAAAGGAAGAAAGGAGAGGGAAAAAAAAAAGCCTAAGAGATATTCAATAAACCAGAGGACAAAGCTAAATCCAGAGAGTGTCGCTGAAAATACACTAAATCTAAAGGCTCCATTAATGTGGATTGGAGAAGTGGAAAGAACAGAAAGACCATAAATTGAAAGGATAAGAATAAGTCCTGTATTCCAGCTGAGGAATCAATATGAGTATTAAGAGGCCCACGAAGGTTTGAAGGACAGAGGGGTGAAAATAGGGAATGGAGGCACATATAAAACTCCTCTGCAGTATGAAATGCATAGACTGCCTGCATACAGAATACAGAGTAACAGAGTTGAATAGAGTAGACCTGGAAGGGACCTTGGAGGTCTTCTAGTCCAGCCCCCTGCTCAAGCAGGAGAACCTATACCTTCTCAGACAAGTGACTGTCCAGTCTCTTCTTAAAAACCTCCAGTGATGGAGTGCCCACAATTTCTGGTGGCCAGCTGTTCCACTGGTTAATTGTCCTCACTGTTAGGAAGTTTCTCCTTAATTCCAGGTTGCTTCTCTCTGTGGTCAGTTTCCATCCATTGTTTCTTGTCCTGCCTTCAGGGGCTTTGGAGAATAGTTTGACCCCCTCTTCTTTGTTCCTCAGATACTGGAACACTGCTATCATGTCTCCCCTATTTCTTCTTTTAGTAACTGGTTTTATATTCCTCAACTGGATGGACACGAAAAAAAGGTCACTCTCCATGGGAAAAAATAGGCAGTACCCACTATGTAGGAATGGTTGCTGAAATTAACATGGCTTGCTGAGAGGTCAAACTTTTGATTTTGTGACTTAGGGCTTTATTTTGTATTTACTAAAATTTTTTCCCCAAATGTACTTATGTATGTAAGATTCTTTAATGGAAATATTTTTAAAAGCAATTTAAAAGAAGCTTTTCAGAGCTTATTTACCTCCTCCAGATATGCTGCTATGCTATTCATGACCCTAATTGGTAAAGAAGATGAGGAAACAAAGATGAGTTGGAAGGGACCTTGGAGGTCATCTAGTCCAACCCCCCTACTCAAGCAGGAGACCCTCTACCATCCTGGACAAATGACTTTCCAGTCTCTTCTTAAAAACTGTTGGAAATGTAAACAGAGACCAGGTACTTATTATCATATCTGGTGGACATACCCCAAAGCAAAAAGATTTTGGGTTAAAATACATTTATGGTTGGAGAAAATGACTAACAAACAAATAGACTTTAAACCAGAATTATTTTGGTTAAGAATAATAGGAACTAATTATGAGAAAGATTGCAGATATCTAGTACTACACATATTAACGGCAGCAAGAATTGTATTTGCCCAACATTGGAAAAATGAAAATTTACCAACTGAAGAAATACTAATTAAGAAAATTCTAGAGTGTGCAGAAATGGATCGATTGACTTTAAAGATAAAAGAGAAAGAAGACTCAGTGTACTTTAGAACATGGGATAATTTTCATCAATGGCTAGAAAAACGAGTCAGAGAGAAAGGAATGTGATATGTAATTTTGAATATATATTAGTAAGAAGAAGGCTATTGAGTAATGAATTAACATATTGTTTATGATAATTAACTATATCTATTATTGTTAGTTAAATACCAGACATTAGTTAAATGCCCAGACATTATGCTGTTTGCTAAATATTGAAAATGTTATTTGGAAAAACCCCAACCCCAACCCTAACCCCAACTTATCCCTAACCCTATAAAAACTAATAAAATCTATACAAAAAAAAAACCTTCCAGTGATGGAGCACCCACAACTTCTGGTGGCAAGCCGTTCCACTGGTTAATTGTTCTCACTGTCATAGTTAATATAGGTAGTCCTCAACGTAGGACCACAATTGAGCCTGAAATTTATGTTGCTAAGCAAGACATTTCTTAAGTGAGCTTTGCCCCATTTTACAACTTTTCTGGCCACAGTAGTTAAACGAATCACTGCCATTGTTAAATGAATAACACGGTCATTAAATGAATCTGGATTCCCCATTGACTTTGCTTGTCAGAAGGTTGCAAAAAGTTATCACTGCGACCGTCATAAATAGGAGTCAGTTGCCAAACCTCTGAATTATTTTTTTTCTTTTCTTTTTCACATTCTGATTTTGGCCCATTTCAAAGTAACCTGACATAATCATTCCTGAAAGTGGTTTTATTCGTACCCTGCAGTTATTTTATCTGTAAGGTAAAATAATTGATGTTATTGGCAGAGTTAAAACTGAGTAATGCACTTCAGTTACGTTTAGCAGGAAAACGTCAGCGATTGCTGGAATTAAATATTCATGTAGGAATTAATTTCTTTCTTTTTATTGAATTTAATTACTCACTTGACATTTGAAAGCCAAGGGATTTGTGTGTATCTCACAGAGCATTGTTATTCTGAACTGTTCACCCTATTTACCCACATTTCAATACCCTAAAAACTGTCTAACTAATTTTCTGCAACTTGCCATTGTTCATATTTGACTAGAATGTTATCCTCATGGAACGGCTTTATAAACATGCAATTAATTTATAAGCGTGGATGTATTTAAAGAAACCAGGAAAAAAAATGAGACTAGATTGGTATTTCCATTCAGTCATTAATGATTTAGAGAGGATTGCAAGTTGTCTTGCCAAGACATAACACGTAATATCAATGTTGCTAGTCCTGGCTAATGTCCTGGATGAATAGAATTACCAGCAACCCTTAGGAAGAAGCCAAAAGTTACTGCATGTATTCAAAACCTCAGTCACGAAGACCATGTTGGTACTGTATCTATAATAATAATAATAACAACAACAACAACAACAACAACAACAACAACAACAACAACAACAACAATAATAATAATAATAATAATAATAATAATAATAATAATAATAATAATAATAATAATAAAGTTGGAAGGGACCTTGGAGGTCATCGAGTCCAACCCCCTGCTCAGGCAGGAACCCTACACCATTTCGGACAAATGGCTGTCCAGTCTCTTCTTAAAAACTTCCAGGGTTGGAGCATTCACCGCTTCTGGAGGCAGGTTGTTCCACTGGTTAATTGTTCTAACTGTCAGGAAGTTTCTCCTTAGTTCTAGGTTGCTTCTCTCCTTGATTAGTTTCCATCTGTTGCTTCTTGTTCTGCCCTTAGGCGCCTTGGAGAACAGCTTGACTCCCTCTTCTTTGGGGCAGCCCCTGAGATATTGGAACACTGCTATCATGTCTGTCTATCTTTATGTCTCTCTCTCTCTATTATCTTTATCTATCTATCTATCTATCTATCTATCTATCTATCTATCTATCTATCTATCTATCTATCTATCTATCTATCTATCTCCTTTATATGGATGATCTGAAGCTGTATGGAAAAATATCATCTGAAATAGAATCACTGCTGAACACTGTCTGTATATATAGCTAAGATATTGCAATGGAGTTTGGCTTGGACAAATGCGCCACACTTAACTGTCAAACAAGGAAAAATAGTGAAAACTGAAGGAATCAAGATGCCCCACGAAAATAACATTAAGAGTCTGGATGAGGAAGATTACTACAAATACTTGGGTATCATTTAATTGTTTTCACTGTCAGGAAATTTCTCCTTAGTTCTAGGTTGCTTCTCTCTTTGGTTATTTTCCATCCGTTGCTTCTTGTCCTACCTTCTGCTGCTTTGGAGAATAGCTTGACTCCCTCTTCTTTGGGGCAGCCCCTGAGATACTGGAACACGGCTATCCTGTCCCTCCTCATCCTTCTCTTCATTAAACTAGACATACCCAATTCCAGCAGACTTTCCTTATATGCTTTAGCCTCCAGCCCCCTAATCATCTTTGTTGCTCTTCTCTGTACTCTTTCTAGAGTCTCAACATCTTTTTTACATCGCGGTGACCAAAACTGGATGCCGTATTCCAAGTGTGGCCTTACCAAGGCCTTGTAAAGTGGTATTAACACTTCACGTGATCTTGATTCTATCCCTCTGTTGATGCAGCATAGGACTGTGTTGGCTTTTTTGGCAGCTGCAGCACACGGCTGGCTCCTGTTTAAGGGATTGTCCACTAGGACTCCGAGATTTTCTTGTTGGTCCCCTGCATCATAAGAAGCTTGCCAGATGGTCTCCCTTTCCTTGGGAAAGGGCAGCTTACAGACCTAAGGGTTTGACCTCAGATGTTTCTTTCCAAGAACAGATTCTAAGCTGGCATGCCTCTTTACTCCCCCGAGAATTGCTTCCTCTCCTTCAGCCAGTGGTGCCACCACACCTTGGGAGATGATTATTGGAATGAGATATGAACCAAGTTTATATTCTTGGCCAGTCTAGAATGCCAGCCCTGGAGTCATCACAGACTTGGTTTGTTGAGGGCTATAAGGGCGTTTCATGTTGACATGCATGTCATAGAAAGTTGGGTTTCTGTTTCCCAGATATAATTAAGTCCAGTGGCAGAAGAGGAAGATAAATTGAAAAGCAATGAAGTGAGAACCAATTAAAGTGTCAGGCAGATTTATGCTTTGTGTGAGAGTAGGTTCCAATATGCATTCCAAAATTAACAAGTTGCCCATATATTAATCAAAACTTGATCATTTTGATTTGACCAAATTCATCCTCCATACAAACTATGATGATGTATCTTCCTTGGGACAAAGACAGTTGAATGAAGACAACTCTGGAGAAGTCACGAATGAAGAATGGCCTAAATTTCTACCCACCATTTATGCTTTAGCTTGAGCAGTTAGATCTGCTTTTGCCTATTAAAATAGGATATACTGTACACGCACACCTGAAAACTGATGCCCAAGAATCAGTTGAGTTATAGACTTCTGTATTGTTAGCACTGGGACCCTCTTCCCAGGTGTTATATTGTATTTCATTTCAAATGGAAGCAAGTTAATCAATATATGCACGCCTTCAAATTAACTGTACATATGCATGAAAATGCGAGAAAAACTAGAAAAAAAAAGCACCTCCAAGAATATCAATTAGCAGACACGATGAAAACTATGTAATTTCACAACACGTGAATTTCGTAGACTTAACCACAGTTTCAGCTGGGAATGCATGAGCATCCTAGAAGATCAAGCCAAGTCCAAAAACGCTGAAGAATTCCTGGAAGCCTTGGCACTCAGACAAATCAGCAATCAACAGGCACATAGGGATAAACAATATCTACATACCATTTAAAAGAAGTACTCAAAAAGCCAAAAAGGAAACCAAAAGAAAAAAAAACACTTCATCACCAGCAATCAACACCCAGATAAGCAGAGATAAAGGCCCAATTAATATTAGATCAACAATCAAGAAGTAAAAAAATACTCCAAACAAGGAATTACCATCTCAGACAATCAATCTAATAATAAATACCACTCTAATTAAGAACCTACCAACACCAACAGGGCAAACCACGTGTAGAAACAGAGAGCAAACGCCACTCCCACCAAATTCAGGGAGCACCAAGGACCTCATAGTCCTCTTCCTCCTCTTCTTCCTCCTCCTCCTCCTCCTTCTTCCTTCTTCTCCTCCTCTTCCTTCTCCTCCTTCTTCCTTCTTCTTCACCTCCCTCCTCCTCTTTCTTCTCCTCCTCCTCTATTTCCTCCTCCTCTTTCTCCTCTTCCTCCTCCTCCTCCACCTCTATCTCCTCCTCCTCTTTCTCCTCCTCCTCTTCTTTCTCCTCCTCCTCCTCTTTCTTCTCCTCCTTCTTCCTCCTTCTTCTCCCCCTCCTCCTCTAGCTCCTCCTCCTTCTCCTCCTCTTTCTCCTCCTCCTCTTTCTCTTTCTCCTCCTCCTTTTTCTCCTCCTCTTTCTCTTTTTCCTCCTCCTCCTCCTCCTCCTCCTCCTCCTCCTCCTCCTCCTCCTCCTCCTCCTCCTCCTCCTCCTCCTCCTCCTCCTCCTCCTCCTCCTCCTCCTCCTCCTCCTCCTCCTCCTCCTCCTCCTCCTCCTCCTCCTCCTCCTCCTCCTCCTCCTCCTCCTCCTCTCTCTTCCAGCACTAATCACAAATGTTTGGGTCATAAATGTTTGTAAGAAAACAAGGATCCTAGAGATAAAAACAGACCTGAAGCTATATGTCACATCAAACGGGCACAACTAACAAACAACCTGTTTTCAAAGGTAGCTCTAGGAATAATTCCTTGCCAACATCTAAATGGTAGAATTCTGGAGACCAACATATAGCTTTTTTTCAACTGACATATTTTTATCTCTCCTAGAGGTTAAATTAAACCTAGAATCTTCTAGGTTGTAGACGTTTCTACAAGACGTTGCCGTATTTTTCTC
>NW_015390717.1:0-21680 GCF_001527695.2 Protobothrops mucrosquamatus | reverse complement strand
ACGGGCACAACTAACAAACAACCTGTTTTCAAAGGTAGCTCTAGGAATAATTCCTTGCCAACATCTAAATGGTAGAATTCTGGAGACCAACATATAGCTTTTTTTCAACTGACATATTTTTATCTCTCCTAGAGGTTAAATTAAACCTAGAATCTTCTAGGTTGTAGACGTTTCTACAAGACGTTGCCGTATTTTTCTCTCAGCAACATTGGTCATGACAACTGAGACGGTGGCAGGTGTAGTCCATCAATGTCTGGAAAGTTAGAGCTTTCCCCAACTCCCTCTCTGTACTACTGTCGTGTCCCCTTTTAAATATTAATGATCCCTCTGCCGCCAGATCCCATTAATCTTCTCCAAATGTCATATCGAACGGATTACATTTTATGTGCTTCCGCTTTATTGTTGAAGTTACATGACAACATTAATTTCTTTCGGTCATCTTTTATGTTTTTCAACCTTCCCACTGGGCCTTTTATCTTTAGAGTTTTATCATGATTAATTGGAGGGCTATTACTTTTCATTTACGTCCTGTGGATAAAGTAAATAAAAACAGTTTGGGTTGTACGCGCATTTGGGTGTGTACTGTAAAGTAAACTCCGAATTTATCCAAATTTTGAAATGGGAAGGATGACAAGAAGAAGAAGCAGTGCTACTGAGGACTAACACCTGTTACCACCCCAATTTGATTTATTCAATCATTTGTTCGTTTGTTTGTAATTGATACACCACCCATCTCACTATCCAGAGTAACTGTGTGTGGTTTACGGTGCAATAAAAATAGAAATACAGATAGTCCTCGGTTTACAGCTGCGATTCAGCCCCAAAATTCTCTTGCTAAGAGAGACAGTTGTTAAGTGAATTTTGCTCCATTTTACGACTTTGCTTGCCATAGTGAATCGCTGCAATTGTTAAGTTAGTAACACGGTTGTTAAGTGAATCTGGCTTCCCCCATTGACTTTGCTTGTCAGAAGATCGCAAAAGTGGATCACGTGACCCCGGGACGCTGCGACCGTCATAAATATGAGTCGGTTGCCAAGCGTCTGAATTTTGATTCTTTAACAAGAATCCATGGATTTTGATGTCATTAGCACAGATAAATTACAGAATTCTTAACTGCAAAGACAAAAGTTTTTGCTACTGTCTGCCTAAGAAAGACCAATTTGAGACCTTTTTGTTTGCAAAGGGGGAATCTATGTACTATTTTATTAGCCACAGAATTTTACACCGACGATTTTGAATATATTATCAATAAAACACCTTATGCTTCATTTTTCATAATATGGGCATCAGAAAGCGGGATGATACAGTTTTATGGGACCCCTTTGAGGAGAACACAACTGTCGGTGTGTAGTTACAGCATATATCAAAAGATATTTTCAACCGCTGTAATGTGCTGAGGAAAAAAATTTGCGATGTAGAAGCTTTGATCAGTACAATGCAGGAAATCAAACGATTTATCTTGGTTTAACAGATTGTGGTTATATGAGAGATCTAAATAACTTTCATAACTCCAAGGCAGTCCGGGGGAGCTGCGGATTATTTTAGATGTGACTTTGTGCAGGGGAAAAAAGAGAGAATTCAGACATATGTTCCTTCTTTTAAAATGAAATCGGCCGTGTTTACTAGATATATGCCATCTGTTTAAAAGTTCCAGCAAGACCAAAGGGCATTAAAAAAAAAATCCAGAATAATTAAATGAAGATGGGATGAGGGAATCAAAGCAGATAGGGTGACTGTTGTGCGGCAGTGTGATAGGAGACCCGCGCCTTTGTACAGGTGTGTGACATCATGTATTTACAAAAGATCTTGCCACAAGCACCATCTTGCTGTTTTTGAATTTTGCTGATATAAATATGTGCCACGTTTTCCTTTGTATATGACAAAGGCACCAAGGTTATTATAGGTCAGAGGTAGGCAACCTTGGCTCTTTTAGGACTCGTGGACTTCAACTCCCAGAATTCCTCAGCCAGCATGGCTCAGCTTGGAAACTCTCCCTTTCCCCTCAGCATGGCTGGCTCAGGAATTCTGGGAGTTGAAGTCCACCAGTCATAAAAGAGCCAAGGTTGCCTACCCCTGATCTAAGGGCTCCCCACCAAAGAACTGTCTGCTATTTTTCTAATTATTAATTCCTAATTAATGAAAGCCAGGTTGATATAGGGCAGGGGTAGGCAACCTTGGCTCTTTTATGACTCGTGGACTTCAACTCCCAGAATTCCTGAGCCAGCATGGCTCAGCTTGGAAACCTCTCCTTTCCCCTCAGCATGACTGGCTGAGGAATTCTGGGAGTTGAAGTCCACGAGTCATAAAAGGGCCAAGGTTGCCTACCCCTGTTATAGGCGTCACAATGGAAGACTACTGAAATTGCCACAGCGAAGGAATGGATTGTAAAAAAACAAAAAACTAAAACGAAAGAACGGGCCAAAATTGGCCAAATCTAACTTGTTTGGTCAGGGAGAAAACAAGAAGGGCTTTATTAGAAGATCGGAAAGCGTTTGTGGACTTTTTTTTTTTTGCTGAAAGAAGAAAAAAAGTGAAAGGAGGATTTGTGGACGTAATGATGGAAAAGATGAGAACGTCATAAGGGGCGGAAGGGGTTAATGGGGTTGTTAAGAGGGAGGGGGATGATGGGTTTGTTAAAAACTGTTGAAGAGAAGGTTGGAAGTCTTTATATTGATGTATAGTTTACATCTCTCTCTCCTCCCCTCTCCTGCCTTCCCTTCCCCTTCCATCTCCTCCTCCTTTTCCCTTCCCTTCCCCTCCCCTTTCTCTTCCTCCCCTCCCCTCCCTCCTCCTCCTCCCTTCCCCTCCCCTCCTCTTCTGCCTCTTCCTCCCTTCCCCTCCCCTCTTCTGCTGCCTCCTCTTCCCTTCCCTTCCCTTCCCTTCCCCTCCCCTTTCTCCCTCTCCCCTTCCTCCTCCTCCCTTCCCTTCCCCTCCCCTCCTCTTCTGCCTCCTCCTNTCCTCCTCCTCCTCCTCCTCCTCCTCCTCCTCCTCCTCTACCACTACCATCTTTTGCTTTACAATTTATTTTTACTCTATGTACAATTCTTCACACTTATACATTTAAAAACCAGCTTTCTCAAGTTTTTCTGCTGATCTTGGTTTGCTGTTTTTAACCTTTTTTTCTGATAGTCTGGAAGAAAAGGTAAATTCTCAGAATGAAAGTCCAGAATCACAGCTAATAGCTAGCCTGAAACGAACTAGGAAAAATACTGCTTAATCTACCCTGTGTCCACCTGACTTTGTGCTAGCTATTAAGCTGTGGAATCAATATTTCCCCTTTAGAAAGTAAAAAAGTAAATTTCCCTTGTCTGTTTACTCTTCTTGTCAAGAGTCCAGTGCTTCTGTTGCCTACGGTTGGGAGCTGCATAGTTTTGTCTATTATTCCACTTTTTCTTTGGCTCCCATCTCCCTTCATAAATATCTGTTGAAAGAAAAATCTTCATCAGGGTCCAGTCCAAGCCGGGAATAAACAAAATGGAGACTGCTTTAGAAAGAAGATTGGAGTTTATTGAAGAGCAGAGCCAGACACAAATGTGGCTCTGGGAAAGCTGACCACATGTTGCTGGGAGTGGTGGGTTTTTATACCTTCTTGGGCTTTTGTGTTTGGAGTTGTTCCTGTGGCATGAACTTTGACCTGAGGTTTAGTGTGCTTTTCTGGTATTCTAAAGGTGGTGGGTTAATCCTATTATGTCCCAAAGGTCATATCCTGCTTCCCTGGGGCTGTGGCTGATGACTACGTCCTGTGTTGGATTTTTTGGTGTGAGGGGTTGTTGGTTCTAGGGATCTTTGTCTTTCTAATCCCATCAGCTCCAAGCTTCTTGGCTCCAATCTTTCTGAAAGGATTATCACATCTGCATTTCTACAGATCTGGTTTCTGCTTGGGGCAGAGAGACTTGTGGGGGGGAGGGGGTTTCTGCCTTTTAAGATCTTCTCCATTATTCCTTTGGGGAAATATAATATTCTGTCCTTTTTAATATCCCCCCAGAATATTTCTTTCTCTGGATGGAGGGCTGACTTCCACATATCTTTATTTCTAGATATGACCAAAACTATGTTCCAGGAACACCAGAAGATCCCTTTATTCTTCTGAACCATGAATCTCTAGGCATTTCAAGGTCAGTTTAAAGTTTCTGCTAGACAACCTTTTAGTTAAGTGGAAATGTCTCATACAAAACATCTTCCAGAATAGAAAGCAACCACTACAGATTGGAAGAAGCTTGGATTCCCTGAAATGGTATGTTTTTCATGTCCCTAATCTTGCTATATTTCCATGTTAAACCAGTCCCAAAGTGGGTCTTAATAATATCAGAAGAGATTAGAATAATCAAGAATATTCAGAGAAGAGCAACTAAGATGATCAAAGGCCTGGAGACTAGAACATACAAAGAACGGCTGCGGAACTTGGGTTTGGCTAGTCCAAAGAAAAGAAGAAATAGGGGAGACATGATAGCAGTGTTATAGTATTTGAGGGGCTGCCACAAAGAAGAGGGGGTCAAATTATTCTCCAAAGCACCAGAAGGCAGGAAAAGAAACAATGGTTGGAAACTGACCAAAGAGAGAAGCAACCTGGAATTAAGGAGAAACTTCCTGACAGTGAGGACAATCAACCAGTGGAACAGCTTGCCTCCAGAAATCGTGGGCACTCCATCACTGGAGATTTTTAAGAAGAGGCTAGCCCAGGGGTAGGCAACCTTGGCTCTTTTTTAACCTTGGCCATGCTGAGGGAAAAGGGAGAGGTTTCCATGCTGAGCCATGCTGGCTCAGGAATTCTGGGAGTTGAAGTCCACGAGTCATAAAAGAGCCACGGTTGCCTACCCCTGGGCTAGACAATCACTTGTTTGAGATGGTATAGGTCCTCCTACTTGAGTAGGGAGCTGGACTAGAAGATCTCCAGGGTCCCTTCCAGCTCTATTCTATTCTATAGATACATTCCCTCCTAGCCTTCAACCTATTGTGTTGTTACTTTCATGTTGTCTAAAATATAGCAGCCAAAAATAATGCCAATAGACAGAACATAGAAAAATAGAGATGGAAGGGATCTTGGAGGTCTTCTAGTCCAACCCCCTTGCTCAAGCAGGAGACCCTATGGCATTCTGGGCAATTGGCTGTCCAGTCTCTTCTTAAAAACCTCCGGTGATGGAGCACCCACAACTTCTAAAATACAAGCTGTTTCACTGATCAATTTTTCTCACTGTCAGGAAATTTCTCCTTAGTTGGTTGAATCTCTCTTTAATGACTTCCCATCTGTTATGTCTTGTCCTGCCCTCACCCCAACAGTTAGAAAAGGAGAAAATGAACTGAATTCATTTAGGAAGCTTCCATTAGATCCGGAATATTAGACACTTGTTAGGATAATCTTTGGTCTGATCTAATTTAGTACACGGTGTGAAGATTATTTTGCTAATTGTTCCTTTACAGGTAGTCCTTGGCTTACAACAGTTCACTTAGTGATTGAGGTTCATGCTTATGACCGACCATCCCCACAGACAGATGAATTACATTTGGATGCTTAGCAACTGCCTCGTATTTATGACGGTCGCCGTGTCCTGGGGTCACGTGATTCCCTTTTGCGACCTTCTGACAAGCTCAAGTCAATGGGGAAGCCAGATTCACATAACCACCATGTTACTATTTTAACAATTGTGGTGATCCGCTTTGCAGTTGTGGCAAAAGTGGTTGTAAAATGGGGCAAAGTTCACTTTCAGATCTGGATTGTAAGTCCCCAAAACGTTTCCTGGGTTTTTTTTTAAATGTTCCAGATAAAACCATTCTTTCCAGATAAAAACCGTTCACTAATTATGATGAGTTTAACAAACATTTGCTCTTCCGATTATTTATTCGTTTATTTTTGTCTTACTTACATATCAGGGAAGATGGATTTTTCTATAAACCTCTCTAAGTGATTCTTATAATTCTTAGCTTGTTGTCAGTGTTCAAAACCACATTCAATTAAGCTTCTTGGGAACATTTTGTCAGTCCCTTAAGGAAATCTAGAGGAAAACCTTATTTTGTTCTTGGGGCTCCTCTTATATCTATTTCTGTCCTTCCAGGACAAACTAGAGATATTGTGCCAAGACTGCTTGTCAGTAATAACCTATTTGAATTCTTCTAAGTTCATCTTTGTATCATCTGTGATAATATCTAACTTTCATGACCTTCCTCCTCCTCCTCCACCTGCACTACTACTACTACTACTACTACTACTAGTACTTCTTCTTCTTCTTCTTCTTCTTCTTCTTCTTCTTCTTCTTCTTCTTCTTCTTCTTCTTCTTCTTCTTCTTCTTCTTCTTCTTCTTCTTCTTCTTCTTCTTCTTCTTCTTCTTCTTCTTCTTCTTCTTCTTCTTCTTCTTCTTCTTCTTCTTCTGCTTTCTACTTTCTACTTTCTGCTATTTTTTTCTTCCTTCTTTCTTCTCACCAGTATCTTCTCCAATGACTTGTGCCTTTGCATTAAAATATGTTAACTTTAGCTCCATTATTAGTGCTTCCCCCAATGTGTCTAGGTTTACTTCGTTTTGTTCTTGCTGTCCAAGACACTTTCAACAGAAATTCTTCTTCATTCAAGCTTTTTAATGATCTAGTTTCCACAGCCATATGTTACAGCCGGTAAGGGACTAAGTCTCCTGATATCTTTTTGGCACGGAATATGTGATATATTGTTGAAAAATCTTGGTGCCACCTGACACCACATCTCATCAGAGTAAAAATCTTGGGAGGAATTCCCAGGGACCATCCCACCACATCACACCCTCCGTGTTTACTTGAAACTGTAGGTGAGGATTCTCAGTTCTGCTGGCTCCTGGGAGGAGTGGATGTGAAACTCTATCTAAAATCTTACTTCCATTTGGATAGAATCCAGCACATTTGGCTGAATACATTAGCTGGAGTTTGCACTTGTGTTTGTGTTGGAAGCACCTAAGGTGCTTCTGGGTTGAAAGGATAGCTGGTGACATCATGTTGCTTGGGGAATGCCCGGTTGGGGGCTCCTTTCATGTCCCTATTAACGGTACCTATCTATCTAATCGCAGTTACTCAAATTTGAACTGCTAAGTCGATGCGAGCTGTAGCAAATGAAGGGAGCTCAACCTGTCACAAAGCAGCAGCAATAATGATGATGATGATGATGATGATGGAAGGGACCTTGGAGGTCATCTAGTTCAACCCCCTGCTCAGGCAGGAAACCCTATACCATTTCAGACAAATGGCTGTCCAGTCTCTTCTTAAAAGCTTCCAGTGTTGGAGCATTTACACCTTCTGGAGGCAGGTTGTTCCACTGGTTAATTGTTCTCACTGTCAGGAAGTTTCTCCTTGATTAGTTTCCATCCGTTGCATCTTGTCCTGCCTTCACTTAATCATTAAAATATAGAATATAGGATAACAGAGTTGGAAGGGACGTTGGAGGTCCTCTAGTCCAACTCCCTGCTCAGGCAGGAAACCCTATACCATTTCAGACAAATGGCTGTCCAGTCTCTTCTTAAAAACATCCAGTGT
Source organism: Protobothrops mucrosquamatus (assembly GCF_001527695.2). NCBI lineage: Eukaryota > Metazoa > Chordata > Lepidosauria > Squamata > Viperidae > Protobothrops > Protobothrops mucrosquamatus. The sequence goes on along the minus strand of NW_015390717.1, from coordinate 14,192 downwards.
TGGAACATTCACCGCTTCTGGAGGCAGGCTGTTCCACTGGTTAATTGTTCTCACTGTCAGGAAATTTCTCCTTAGTTCTAGGTTGCTTCTCTCCTTGATGAGTTTCCATCCATTTCTTCTTGTCCTGCCTTCAGGCGCTTTGGAGAATAAGTTGACCCTCAAATATTGGAAGACTAGGGCAACATATCTCATAAATCAGGAGGGGGGCAATTTAGGAAGGCCAGTTCCCCCCCCCCAAAAAAACATTACGCATTGCAAATTTACGAAACGAGAATTGATTTTCCCAATAGTAGCTACAAGGCACCTGGCTACTATACAATTGGAAAGAAATGAGTGTTTTTGTCTCTGTTCACATCTGAAGGACAGTTTTACCCTGTGCTTCCCACTTATTCCAGGGTGATGTTGAACTTCAGAGAACTTTAGAAGTGCTACCAAAGTCCCAGCACTTGATACTAAGACTCTCATCTCTCCAGCATGCTGAACAAAAGGCCCAAGGACACCACTAGAGAATGTCAGTGAAAATGAAGCCCTAAGCATGGTGATGTTTTTCACACAGGTGAAGCACTGTGCCCAGTGGCATTTGAGCCTGGAATGCAATGGAGAAATGGCAATTAAGAATATCTCTTTTTTTTTCAAAGGGGTCATTTGAGTGACAGTTTGAATCAAAGGCAATCTCTCGGCAACAAGGGGGGAGGGAGGGAAATATAGGAACAGAAGAGCTAAAAATATATTATTCCCCCCAGCAAGGAGAAGCAGAGATGGTCAAACTGATTCTTTTGTCCGAAGAAGAGAATATTTCTAATCCTCTTTCGAGTTTGAAATGGCTTCCAGATTTCGTGCTTGCAATGGCAAAAGAAAAAAAAAATGAAATCTTGATTTTTGCTTTTGGTAATTAGTTTCTTGTTATAGAAATGGTTTGCACATACTGTGGTGCAAAAGTAAAAAGTTGTGATTGTCACGTTGTTATCTTCTACTGTGCTTAAAGAGAGTCTGAAATTGGTGCTTTTTCCTTTTATTTTCCTTCTTTACACTGTGGGAAGTCACACACCCCCACCAGAGAAGGAAATATTAAAAGGGCAGAACAATATATTTCCTCAAAGGATCTTAAAGAGGCAGAAAAGCAGGCCCAGTTTTCTTAATAGCCCCATGTTTCCCTCCTCCAAGCAGAAACCAGCTCTGTAGAAATGCAGATGTGATAATCCATTCAGGAAGGTTGAAGCTAGAAGATTAAGAAGACAAAGACACCTAAAATCTACATACCCCACCCAAAGTCTAAGACAGGACATAATAGGATTAACCCACAGATGCCAAAGGGCACACTCAGACTCAGGTCAGAATACATGACACAGGAAATACAAAGCCTCAAACAGGAACAGGAAACAACTCCAAACAAAAGGTTCCAGAGGGCATAAAAACCCACTCCCTACATGTGCTCTCTCTCTTTTCTTCCACAGCCATCTTTCTGTCTGGCTCTCCTCTTCAATAAACTTAAGGTGACCAACTTTTTTACAATGAGAAGGAGGACACAAATAAATTGAAGAAAAAAAAGCGAGTCTAATGCATGTGTGTGTGCCGTATCGTGTTTTGGTAAGAAGTAAACAAAGCCACTTGCGTGCGGCGCACTCTTGCGTGCGGCACACTCTCTCAAAACGATTCTTCTGTGTGCAGCGCATGCGTCTCATAATCGTGTCTCGCCGCACTGTACCGAGCCTTGACGAATCATCATGTCAAATACAAATACGTCACATCACACGCAACGGATCGGATCGGCATCGATCGAATACGGAGATTTACAGATTAGTCTTCAAATATCGAAAAGGAGGACATGTAGGAGGATACTTTTCGAGAGAGGACAGAACTTACAAAAGAAGGACTGTCCTCCCTAAAGGAGGACCGTTGGTCACCTTAATAAACTGCAACTTTCTTTCTAAAGCAGTCTCCATGTTGTTTATCCCCGGCTTGGACTGAACCATGATGAAAACTTTTCCTTCAACAACACTCTCTTTTTTTCTTTTCCCTTCCCCTTTGTCTCGTTTTCTATGACATTTTTTTTGAATTTCTCTTTGTATTTTATCTTTTGAGAAAACAAGGAAACTATTATTACCTTCTTCTTTCTCGATTTTTGCGGTTCTTTTATGTCCTTGGACTTGGTAAGAAATCTCTGTAGATTCAAAGAAAGCAAGAGCGGTTGTGAAGATGAGGTTTCTGCCACTATATAAAAATGATCGGAGTGAAGTTTGGAGGATGAGAGAGGACGGACCACCATTTCAGTCTTTTACTCTTTATGATTTGACAGTGTCAGCCAAGTAGCAATGCGTGATCCCAGTGACATCCGTCATGTTTCTGTCTGTTAGAAGGGATTTTTGCTGGCAGCAGATTGGCAAGGTGAAAGTAAGAACGTAAGTAATTTTTTTTTTCCTGTCTCCTTTCTGGCAAGCCTGTTGAAAAATGTCCATGTCTTACAACGTACCAGGAAGGAATGTTTTCAGAAAAAAAATGCTAAGGGGGTTCTAAATGTTGCCAATGTGAGTTGTGTCCCTCTGACTAACCCTGTTCTGAGAAATAATAATAATAATAATAATGATGATGATGATGATGATGATGATGATGATGATGATGATGATGATGTTGTTGTTGTTGTTGGAAGGGACCTTGGAGGTCATCTAGTCCAACCCCCTGCTCAGGCAGGAAACCCTTTACCATTTCAGACAAATGGCTGTCCACTCTCTTCTTAAAAACTTCCAGTGTTGGAGCATTCACCGCTTCTGGAGGCAGGTTGTTCCACTGGTTAATTGTTCTAACTGTCAGGAAGTTTCTCCTTAGTTCTAGGTTGCTTCTCTCTTTGGTTAGTTTCCATCTGTTGCTTCTTGTCCTGCCTTCAGGTGCTTTGGAGAATAGCTTGACTCCCTCTTCTTTGGGGCAGCCCCTGAGATACTGGAAGACTGCTATCACGTCCTTCTCTTCATTAAACTAGACATACCCAATTCCAGCAGCCGTTCCTTATATGCTTTAGCCTTCAGTCACTGAACTGGCAGGAATAGCCAACATCCCCGAAGACAAGCTCAGGATCCAAACAGATCTTGACGAACTTGAACAACGTGCCCTATTCAACAAAATGAACTTTAATGTGGAGAAAAGCAAAGTCTTACATTTAGGCAGTCAAAATCAAAGATGTAAGTGCAGATTGGGTGAGACCTGGCTCAAAAACAGCAACTGTGAGAGGGACCTTGGAGTCCTACTGGACGATCACTTGACCATGAGCCAGCAATGTGGTGCAGCAGCCAAAAAAGCTAATACAATCCTGGGTTGTATAAACAGAGGCATGGAATCAAGATCACACAAAGTATTAGTACCAGTTTATGAAACCCTAGTAAGACCACACCTGGAATACTGCAGACAATTTTGGTCGCCATACTACAAAAAAGATGTTGAGAGTTTGGAAAAAAATCAGAGAAGAGCAATTAAGATGGTCCAAGGCCTGGAGACTAAAACATACGAAGAACGGCTGCAGGACTTGGGTTTGGCTAGTCTAAAGTACAGAAGAAATAGGGGTGACATGATAGCAGTATTCCAGTATCTGAGGAGCTGCCACAAAGAAGAGGGGGTCAAACTATTCTCCAAAGCATCAGAGGGAAGGACAAGAACCAATGGATGAAAACTGATCAAGGAGAGAAGCAACCTGGAATTAAGGAGAAACTTCCTGACAGTGAGGACAATCAACCAGTGGAACAGCTTGCCTCCAGAAGTTGTGGGTGCTCCATCACTGGAGGTTTTTTAAGAAAGAGACTAGATAGTCACTTGTCTGAAATGGAATAAATTCTCCTGCTTGAGCGGTGGCTGGACTAGAAGACCTCCATGGTCCCTTCCAGTTCTATTCTATTCTAATGTTATTCTGGGGAGGGGGCATCTTCCCACAGTTCAGAGTGTCACATTGCTACTTTCATTATTCTGTTTACAGCAACAAGTTCTTAAGGACCCTGCTGACTACAGCTTCACTCTTAAGCACTCATTGTTTTTGCCATTCAAGCAACAAGTGCTAGGGAAAAAAAGAAGGGGGATATTCACAATTGTTAATTAAGATATGACTATGGTGCATAGATTTGAATACATGTGTGTGTGTGTGTGTGTGTGTATTGATATATATGTGAATATTTTGTTGAACAGCCATCTGTAGTGATGCTATTTAGCACCTGCATTTAAAAGTAACCACCTGTTAACAGACTGCTGATCTGCAGAGTAGTATCTCTCCAGAGATTTTACATTCCAGGGCTTCCAATTGTCGTGAGTTTAATTCCAAAATCTTAGCAGTTAACAGCCCACTGTTCTATGGTTTTGCATCTTTTTCAGGCAGTTCCTAATAATTACAAACAAAACAATCTCATATATGAAAAATTAGAAGGGAATAAAAGGGAAAAAAAATTGGTTTAGCGGTTTATTCTAAAACAAAGATTTGGTATGACAAATTCATTTTCTTGACAAGAGATGCAGGCTGACAGGAAATTGTTAGGTTGTTATGCTTATAATTACAGTATTATTCACTCATCCTTCCCAGGAACACCCCTCTTGTCCCCATGAGACAGCTTAGCAGAATTGGGATGGAGTTGGACAATACTTTTCAGGCCTGTTGTTTATTCAAAAATTCAGTACATAAAGAAGCAGTTTGGTCTAGCGCAGACATGTCAAACACAAGGCCCGGGGGCCGGATGCGGCCCGCGAAGTGGTTTCATGTGGGCCGCGAAGCCATCCTGGAAACAGTGAGGGAACGGCCCCCGCTGCCTTGGCCCTGGCCCTGGCCCAGGCCGGCCGGGAGCCAATGTACAATGTTGTGGTGGCCAACTATGCTGAAACGCATTCAGTCTTAGCTCCACAAGGCCGTCTGGAAACAGCGAGGAACCAGCCCCTGCCGTGTCGGCCCCGGCCCCTGGGTGCATGCTGGGGAGGGGTCACCCTTTGTGAGGCATGAAGAAATGCACCATGCCTTGGCGCTTGCCCCGGTCCCACCCCCTTCTGCCAGAGACCCTCAGATCTGTCCCACTCCTGCCCAGGCCCCCACAGGCACCCTTGACGCGAACGATGTAGAGCTGGCCACGCCCACCCAGTAGGCCACACCCACTCCATCCATGCCCACTCAGTAGGTCGCACCCACCCTGGCCACACCCACCCAGCCCCCTGAGGGCAACCACAATGCTGATGCGGCCTTCAATGAAATTGAGTTTGACACCCGTGGTCTAGTGGTTAAGGACCAGGGTAGAAACCAGGAGAGTGTGAGTTCTAGTCCAGCCTTAGACAGGAAAGCCAGCTGGGTGACTTTAGGCGAATCACCAGGAGACGGTGAATTCTAGTCCCTCCTTAGGCATGAAAACTGGTTGGTTGACTTTGTCCAATTACCAGGAGATGGTGAGTTGTAGTTCTGTCTCACGCATGAAAGCCAGCTAGATGATTTTGGGCAAAACACCAAGAGATTGTGAATTCTAGTCGTGCCTTAGGTACGAAAGCCAGCTGGGTGACTTTGGGCCATTGACTAGGACAGGGCTTTTCAACCAGTGGTACGGGTACCACCTGTGGTACATTGGCACCTGGCAGGTGGTATGCGACCATCCTAGAAAAGTGGTAGTGGGGGAAGGGAATGAGCTGAACCGGTGGCAGCACTGCACAAGCCTGAGCGAGAGACGGCTGGAGCTGCAGGGCTGTCAGGGCTCAGCGGAAGCGCCAGGATCAGTGCTTCTTCGGGACTGTCAGGGCTCAGCGGAAGCGCCAGGATCAGCGCCAGGCTCCAGCTGGAGCTCGGCACTGATCCTGGTGCTTCTGCTGAGCCCTGAAGAAGCACCAGTCAGCTGGAATGTTGCAGCATCTCCAGGGTCTTGTGATTTACATTCAGATGCTTGGCAACTGATTCATATTTATGACGGTCACAGTGTCCCAGGGTCATGTGAAGTGACCAAAACCTGCTGCAACCACCCAGCAGACGGGGGGAATAAAAACCAAACACCCCCCACCCCACCCCCGCTGCCAATCCTCAACAGAAATGCNGCGGCCGGGCGGGCAGGCAGGGGTCTTGCTCGGCTGTGCCTTGGGGGGCACTTTTTTCAGTGCCATTGTAACTTCGAACAGTCACTAAGCGAACTGTCGTAAGTCGAGGACTACCTGTACTTTATCACTTTTTTCCTTTTTGGGGGGGGTGTCATCAAGCTTTTGACACCTTGCTAGGTGACTGGTGGTACTCGGATGTTGCCATATCCTAAAAGTGGTACGATGGGTGAAAAGGTTGAAAAGCCCTGCCCTAGAAGACTAAGAGTTCTAATCCTGCCTTAGAGATGAAAGCCAGCTGGGTGACTTTGTGCCAATCACTCACTCTTTCAGCCCAGCCCACCTTACAAGTTATTGTGGAGAAAAGGGATTGACTACTCTTCAAATCTCTACATACCGAAAACATTAAAATCAGCAACAAAAGCAGGAAAAAAATAGATCTCTGCAGCTTCTTTAAAAGGAAGGAGGGAAGAGTAAGCCTAACCAGTAAATCATTATTTTGCAACCGTGTCTCATTTTTTTTTTCACACCCCTGGCATCTTCTAGAGATCTTAATTCAGGCTTTTAATTAACTTCTAACGAAAAGGTCTCCCGAAGACAGTACACACTGCTATAAAACACAAGAACTGAAACTTAGACTCAGTCACTTATTCAATTTCTCCTTGCCTTCTATGGAGGGGCCAGAAACTCTACATGTCCATACTTATATTACTTAATGGGTGAGAGGATTGATAAAGTCCATTTCTACTACCCGTCCAGATAGGGAGAATTTTTATTTTATTTTATTTTGAGTGTAGCTGTTACTACAGGGATGAAATAATTGAAAATCAAATATATAGAGAGACAGGTTAGCCTAGTGGTCATGACACCAGGCTAGAAACGAAGACACTGAGAGTTCTAGTTTTGCCTTAGGCGTCAAAGACAGTTGGGTCACTTTGGGCTAAATGCTAGGGGATTGTGAGTTCTAGAACCACCTTAGGCATGAAAGCCAGTTGAATGACTCTGGGCCAATCACCAGGAGACTTTGAGTTCCGGTCCCGCCTTAGCCATGAAAGCCAGTTGAATGACTTTGGACCAATCACCAGGAGACTTTGAGTTCCGGTCCTGCCTTAGGCATGAAAGCCAGTTGAATGACTTTGGGCCAATCACCAGGAGACTTTGTTCCGGTCCCACCTTAGGCATGAAAGCTAGTTGGGTAACTTTGACCAATCATCAGAAGATGGTGGGTTCTAGCTCATCTCCTGATAAAAGCCAGCTGGCTGATTTGGGGGTCGATCACACTTTCTCAGCCCAACCTCACCTTGTGGGGAAAATAGGAGAAGAAGGAGCATTAAGTATGCTTGCTGTCTTGAGTTATCCATAAAACAAAAAATAAAGGCAGGGAAAAAAGAAAATTAAAAACCATATTGTTGAGAAAAACGACCTTCGCCATCTCTTCCTACGTAGATTGAATGTTTGTCTTTCCGTTATACTTCTATCTATTAAAGCCAGCATAAAAACTAAGCCAACATTGTTGAAAAGATCTCCAAACTCCATTCCAGAGATTTACAAAGAGGTGATTTTTTTTGGGGGGGGAATAGTTATTCCAATATACCTTCTGCCAAAGTTAACAAAGTTGGAAATGACCTTTGAGGTCTTCTGGTCTAACCTCATGCTCAAGCATCCCAATTCAGACAAATGGCTGTCCCGTTTCTTCTTAAAAACTTCCAGTTGGGGGTTGGGGGTTCCTTTCATGTTGGGTTGGGGGTTCCTTTCATGTCCCTATTACTGGTACCTATCTATCTACTCACAGTTACTCAAATTTGAACTGCTAAGTCGATGGGAGCTGTAGCAAATGAAGGAAGCTCACCCTGTCACAAAGCAGCAGTAGTAGTGATGATGATGATGATGATGATGATGATGATGATGATGATGATGATGATGATGATGATGATGATGATGATGTTGGAAGGGTCCTTGGAGGTCATCTAGTTCAACCCCCTGCTCAGGCAGGAAATCCTATACCCTTTCGGATAAATGGCTGTCCAGTCTCTTCTTAAAGACTTCCAGTGTTGGAGCATTCACTGCTTCTGGAGGCAGGTTGTTCCACTGGTTAATTGTTCTAACTGTCAGGAATTTTCTCCTTAGTTCCAGGTTGCTTCTCTCCTTGATCAGTTTCCATCCGTTGCTTCTTGTCCTGCCCTCAGGCGCTTTGGAGAATAGCTTGACTCCCTCTTCTTTGGGGCAGCCCCTGAGATATTGGAAGACTAGGGAAACATCTCTCATAAATCAGGAGGGGGGCAGTTTAGGAAAGCCAGTTACCCCCCGAAAAACATTACCCATTGCAAATCTACAAAATGAGAATTGATTTTCCCGATAGTATCTACAAGGCGCCTGGCTACTATACGATTGGAAGGAAATGAGTGTTTTTGTCTCTGTTCACATCTGAAGGACAGTTTTACCCTGTGCTTCCCACTTATTCCAGGGTGATGTTGAACTTCAGAGAACTTTAGAAGGTCTACTAAAGTCCCAACACTTGACACTAAGATTCATCTCTCCAGCAAGCCGAACAAAAGGCCCAAGGACACCACAAGAGGCAATCTGTCAGTGAAAATGAAGTCCTTAGATATTGGAACATTGCTGTCATGTCACTCCTCAACCTTTTTAATATTATTATTATTATTATTATTATTATTATTATTATTATTATTATTATTATTATTATTATTATTATTATTATTATTATTATTATTATTATTATTATTATTATTATATTAAAAATACCCAATTCCTGCAATCGTCCTTCCTATGTTTTAGCTTCTAGTCCCCTCCAGTTAGAAAAAAGAGAGAATTTAATCTTCCCGCATAGCATACAGTATGTTCTCCAAAATCTTCTCTCTGCCTGTAATCTTGAAATCAGCCTCGGCTTCAAATCTAAGACCAATTTGTTCCTTCCATCTTAGCTGTCATTGTTCCTGCATCGTCCTTCTCTCTGTTTTAGAGTTAAAAGCCCACGATGAGAAAGGATCTTTCTGTGTCCTTCCACTCCCATAAGGTGTTTGCAGCATGAAATAAACAACCAGCAACGCAATTTTGGTGCCTCTGTTATGGTTGAGATTCATTCCCTTCCCTTCAGTTGTTAATACCAGTTCTTCTCTAGATGGTGGCTGGATGAAGTTCAGCCAAAAATCCTGGAAAGATTTCAAAGGCCTAATGAAATCTTGATGAATTAAGATATTTTGCAGAGCCAGGATCCCTTAATCTGGGCTTTTGAAGAACAAGATAAGAAAGTAAGGCTATAAAGTATATAAATTAACACCAAGGTTAGCATTAGACCAGCAATGAAGAAGCAAACAATGTTCCAATTGATGAACTGCCAAACAAGCTAAGTCAAGAAACCACCAAGAACACGGAGAGGGCAAGCCACTACTAGAATATAAAATGAGAATAAACCCCACTCCATACTAGCACTGGTGATGTTACCTAGTTGGGTAATGAAATGTCTGAAAGAAAACAAGCAAGCTCAGAGAGCATCAAGGACTCCACAATCGTCATTGTCGTCATTGATGTCGTCATCGTCCTCCTCCTCCTCTCTGCAACCCCCCTCCCTTCTAGCACTGATGATGTTACCTAGTTGGGCAATGAAACGTCTGCAAGAAAACAAGCAAACTCAGAGAGCACCAAGGACCTCACATTTTATGAACCATCTGATTGACTTAGAAGCCCTTTTCTCTTATGTGTAGCTACTTGAGAGACTAAAGACATAGGTAGTACAATTGTTCTTGCCATTAAGTAGAACATGTGGAAACCTGGAGAAATGATAAAATCTTCAAATTCAAGTTTCCAGTTAAGTCCCAGTATGGCCAACTGCAAAATCAGGACTAGTTGTAAATACATTTATTTTCTAATTTATTGTCTGATCCAAGCTAAGTAAAGCTTAGCTATATCTTCTTCATGCGTTTAAGCTTTCTTTAATCTCCCTCTCTTTCTCATTTTTATTAAATAAGTTTTTTCCCACAGAGTAAAGCACATTTTAAGTTAAAAATAAGAATAGTAGAGGAAAGTATTAGAAAGTTGGAAAAGAAATAAAGAAAAAGAATAAAAAGAAGGGAAAAAGAAATATTAAGAAATGGATTCCAATCTTAACACAAGTTATATTGTTCTCACTCTCTCTAAGGTTATACCCACCTTTCCTTCTTTACATAATCTATATTTTCTAATCAAGTCCATAAATCATGAGTTCACTTTTTTCCCACAAAAAGTCCATAAGGGCTGTTTAAGTGCGTCCTAAGTTTGCCTATAACTTTATATATATATAAAACACATCTCTCTCTCTCTCTTTCTCTCTCTCTCTCTCTCTCTACCTACCGACCAACCGACCTACCGACCTACCGACCTACCTACCTACCTACCTACCTACCTACCTACCTACCTACCTACCTACCTACCTACCTACCTATCTATCTATCTATCTATCTATCTATCTATCTATCTATCTATCTATCTATCTATCTATTATCTGTAACATTTAACTCAAAATTATGCTGCGGCTATGTTAAACTGAAAAGAAATTGCCCTAAATAAAATCACTATGTTTCCAGCAAAACCTTTAATATATGAGTCATGGCAAGAAATTATTGGAAGATCTGCATTGTCAGCCACTAATAAATTCCCCAAATATACCGTAAAACTGATCAAATCTATAGTGAAGGAATTCCAAACTGCTGGGCAGCATGTGAAATATCACCACGATTGGGGGGCAGCTGTGTGAGATTAGCACTGAAGTACATCAAGAGATATTTATTGTAGTCAATGAAAAATGCAAACTCAGAAAAAAAATAAATACAGAATGAAAGGGAGAAGATAGAGAACTGTCCTGAGGGAAACATTTCATTTGGGGAGGGAGAAGAGATTAAGCGACAGCTGGAAACGGGATGGGAAGATAAGCAGACACCTTGAATGTGGTTAAAAGGATAACTCACTGAGAGACTGCTGTAAAAAGACACGGGCATTTATAAGATTAGTGTTACCCCAGTGCAGCCCTTGTAGAACGGTTAACAGGTATATCTGCTGGGAAGGGACTCAAAGAAGCCAAATGAGTGGCTTAGGACCCTATGATTAAAACACCAACTCCATTTTAGGCATGGGCAGCTGCCATTTTGACTTTTTTTTCGAAAACACACACACACACACCCTACAGATTCTCTTAGCTGTTAAAGGCTCTTAAATAACAACAACAACAACAACAACAACAACAACAACAATAACAATAATAATAATAATAATAATAATAATAATAATAATAATAATAATAATAATAATAATAATAATAATAATAATAATAATAATAATAATAAAGTTGGAAGGGACCTTGGAGGTCATCGAGTCCAACCCCCTGCTCAGGCAGGAACCCTACACCATTTATTTATTTTATTTTATTTTTTATTTTTTTATTTATTTTATTAAATTTATACCCCGCCCTTCTCCCGGAGGACTCAGGGCGGCTTACAGCCAGTTTAAAACAATGGTACAGTACAATACAAAATTTAAAAAAGATTAAAAATAATTATACAAATTTTCAGACAAATGGCTGTCCAGTCAGTTCTTAAAAACTTCCAATGTTGGAGCATTCACCACTTCTGGAGGCAGGTTGTTCCGCTGGTTAATTGTTCTAACTGTCAGGAAGTTTCTCCTTAGTTCTAAGTTGCTTCTCTCCTTGATCAGTTTCCATCCGTTGCTTCTCGTCCTGCCTTCAGGCGCCTTGGAGAATAGCTTGACTCCCTCTTCTTTGGGGCAGCCCCTGAGATATTGGAACACTGCTATCCTGTCCCCCCTCGTCCTTCTCTTTGTTAAACTAGACATACCCAATTCCAGCAAATAAATGAGTAGATTGTGCACTAGCACGTTGACAACTTGGTCGTGTCAAACTGACTTTTGACAAATACTGTAAGAGAAGATGGCTACCATTAATTGTGGTTTGGCTGTTTTACTTACCAGAGTAAGGCCACTGGCCTTGCTTTGTTTGTTCCTTGAAGACATTTCGCTTCTCATTCAAGAACCTTCTCAAGATGTTGAGACTCCAGAAAGGGTGCAGAGAAGAGCAAAAAAGAGGATCAGGGGATGGAGGCTAAAATATATAAAGAACGGTTGCTGGAATTGGGTATGTCTAGTTTAATGAAGAGAAGGACTAGGGGTGAAATGATAGCAGTGTTCCGATATCTGAGGGGTTGCCACAAAGAAGAGGGAGTCAAGCTCTTCTCCAAAGCACTTGAAGGCCGGACAAGAAGCAACAGATGGAAACTAATCCAGGAGAGAAGCAACCTAAAACTAAGGAGAAATTTCCTGACAGTGAGAACAATTAATCATTGGAACGGCTCGCCTCCAGAAGTTGTGGGTGATCCATCACTGGAGGTTTTAAAGAAGAGACTAGACAACCATTTGTCTGAAATGATATAGGACTTCCTGCTTGAGCAGGGGGTTGGACTAGAAGACACCCAAGGTCCCTTCTAATCCTATTATTCTGTTTTTCTGTTAAAAACAAAGAAACTCCAGTTGTCTTTTGAAAAAGCCCCTTTGGGACAACCATGACCTGGATGACTGAGAACCTCCATATTCTCCACTTCGCTAATCTTGTCTCCTTGAAATGTGTTTGTCCACAATTTCTCTGATCTTCAGCCATCTTCAGATGGAACCATAAAACCCATGTTTCCAGGAACCCCAAAATGATATAAAAAGCCCCCCAAAGCCGGTTATAATCCTTAAGTATCTTCATATATGAGATGGATTGTTCTTCTCCACATTCACACAAGGTATCTTCTGTAGGAAGCCCCATTTTCTTAGATTGTTCTTTGATCTTCCTTACCTCGGCATTCAGTCTATTTAGCGATTTCCATACAGGTCAAGGTAAGAGTTTGACCCAGACTTGGTTTGATGAAGACCTAGTGTAACATATTAAGGTGACTTAGAGTTGTCCTAACGGTGCTTTTTACAAAAGGTAACTGGACTTTCTTGTTGTTTTTTCTTTGAAAACATTTCACTTCTCGTCCGAGAAGCTTCTTCAGTTCCAACTGACTGAAGAAGAATAGAAGGAATTATGTTCTTTGCAGTTATTTGATTGTTAGCATTTGGATTCCTTCTTGGAGGAGAAGGGAAATGTTTTCAAGGGGAAAAAAAACCAGTTGTCTTTTAGGAAAAACACTTTGGGGATAACCATGATTGAGAGTCGCCATAGACAAGTGGCTTAGAGTTAGCCTTGGCGAGATATTTTCTGTGGTAACGTGTTCCATGAACCTCGACCATTTGGTTATTGCTAAATGCATTAAGCAGACCAGAAAAATATAATTGTGCACATAACTCTGTATTACTGCAATTAATGCTGCTCTTTTTAATCTCATTTCATCCTTTCAGACTGTAATATCCTTGAACTGGGAAGGTCTTTTTCCAAAGTACCTGTATAATGATGGCATAACATTCCTAGAACAAAGCTCATGATTAAAATAAGGTAATAACTATAATTATATTATGGCAAAACACACAATTCTCATTAATTATATTTTATTAAAGTTAGACAAAAATATATAATTATTTAGCATGGTTAATTTGATTAAATAATATATAATTAATTACCTTTAATTCATTAGCCTATAAACCTGCAGAAGCAGACCAAATTATCATTTTGGGCATTATATTGTTTTATATATTATATTATATTATATTATATTATATTATATTATATTATATTATATTATATTATATTATATTATATTATATTATATTATATTATATTATATTATATTATATTATATTATATTATATTATATTATATTATATTATATTATATTATATTATATTATATTATTATATTATTATAATATTATATATTGTGTTGTGTCGTATCATATATCATATCATATTATATATTGTATTGTATCGTATCGTATCGTATCATATCATATATCAATGATATGATATGATATGATATGATATCATGCCATATCATATCATATTATGTATTGTATCATATCGTATTGTGTCGTATTGTATCATATATATCATATCATATATCATATTATATTATATCAATCATATGATATGATATAGCCATCACTCATAATATAATATAATATGATATGTGATATATGATATATGATATATGATATATGATATCATATCATATGATATCATAT
>NW_015390716.1:79903-84928 GCF_001527695.2 Protobothrops mucrosquamatus | reverse complement strand
AGAGAGACGAAGAGGGAGAGGGAGGGAGAGGGAGAGAGAGGGAAAGGGAGAGAGAGGGAGAGAGGGGGAGGGGGAGGGAGAGGGAGAGAGAGAGGGAGAGGGAGAGGGACAGGGAGATGGAGAGGGAGGGAGAGAGAGAGAGAGTAACAGGAAACAAGAATCTGGAATTACCTTAAACAATTGTCTGAGAAGGGAGGGAGATGTGGAAACATCTTTTTATGGCTAAAGAGATGGCTAAAGTTCAGATTGGCTAAAGCTGGGTGAGTTAGTGTGCCCAGAAGGCTTTTTAATAATCTGAACTAACCATTATAGGAAGTTCTTTGTGTTATGAGGAGGTGACTATGCCCAAGACCATGCTAAGACTTTAAATCAGAGGAAAATGGTGAGGCAGTTTTATAGGCCACTGTTTCACCAGTCAGTGGAGACTAAGAAGCTCATAACTCACCCAGCTGGGAACTGAATTAATAAATCGATGCCACTTGGAGCCACACATAAACAAGGATATTGTGGTTGTTTAATACTGTAACTGTACCAGCCTAGGATCTTTCATAAGGCTCAGGACAGTTTCCACTGAACCTGGGAAGATTAAAAAAAAAAAAGAATATGACAGCTACAATCACAGGATGAAGGCCCCACCTTCACGTCTAGATTTTTTCACTACAAAGAGTCCTCAACTTAGAACTATCGGTTTGGTCAGCTTCTGTAACTGATGGAAGACTTGGATTTTGATAGACCGTGTCCCATGTCTTAGCTAGTACATCTCAGTGTATTCCTAATCACAGGTAGTTCTCGACTTACAATCATTCGTTTAGTGACTATTTGAAGTTACAATGGCATTGACTTAGATGATGATGATGTTAATGATAATGATGATGATGATGATGATAATCATAATCATCATCATCATCATCATCATCATAATAATAATAATAATAATAATAATAATAATAATAATAATAATAATAATAATAATAATAATAGAGTTGGAAGGGACCTTGGAGGTCATCTAGTCCAACCCCCTGCTCAGGCAGGAAACCCTATACCATTTCAGACAAATGGCTGTCCAGTCTCTTCTTAAAAACTTCCAGTGTTGGAGCATTCACCACTTCTGGAGGCNTAAGGAGAAGGAAGGACTCACTGGAGAAGAGCCTGATGCTGGGAAAGATGGAGGGCAAGAGAAGAAGGGGACGACAGAGAATGAGATGGCTGGATGCAGTAGGCGTGAGCTTAAAGGGACTCCAGAAGATGGTAGAGGATAGGAAGGCCTGGAGGAACGTTGTCCATGGGGTCACGATGGGTTGGACATGACTTCACAACACAACAACATACAATTCAAAGAGACAATCAAAAAGCCAAAAAGGAAACAAAAAAAATCAAAACACCTCCTCATCAGCAATCAACACCCAGATAAGCAAAGATTAACACCAGGTTTTATACCAGCCAGACAATCAAACAGTAAATAACAGCCTAATCAAGCAACTACCAAGAATTCTCTCACCAGCACTGAGAGGGCAAGCCACTTGTACATAAACAGACAGTAAACCACTCTTTCTTCTAGCACTGATGATGTTACCTGGTTGGGTAATGAAACATCTATAAGAAAACAACCAAGTTCAGAGGGCACCAAGGACCCCACCAAAAGCCGGGCAGAATTCTTGAAGACCAATCAAATGTCCTTTTATATAGTATCATATTAGCTAATCTTCCATCACATATTTCTAAAATGCAATGCTCCTCCGTTGCCAACAGACTTACACAAACATGCACATAGACAAAAACCACATTTTTGTGCGCTCAATTCCTCAATAAGGAAGATCTGCTAAATCCTTTCCAACCATCAGCCTCAAGTGTTGATCAGAAACAGTAAAGCTATTATTTTTGGTGCTTGGAATTCCGAATTTACAAAGCATCAGATGGGATTAATAGAAGCTGTAATTAAGTTATGGAAATAACCTTTCTCTTATGTGCACAGCAAAGAAAAAAAAAACCCACCACAAAACACCTGCATGTTTGAAGCCTGTCTGACAATCTTAGACCTGCTGGAGAAAGTATTTCTCAATAAAAGGGCATCTCAGGAGCAAATCATGTAATCACTGAGACTTAATCACATTCTGGGCTATGAATATTGACCTCTACTATCTATCATGGCTCAGTTCAGTCAAAGCTTCCTCATAATGCTTTTTAAGAAGATAAAGCACTTGGCTTCAAGTCTCCCTAACCACAGTGCAAATGTAATCTGGTTTTATATGATATATTTTCGTAACATTGCCTTCCTTTCATCCCCAGTTCGCAGCTGAGGCAGCTTAAATTCGGAATAACAGAGTTGGAAGGGACCTTGGAGGTCTTCTAGTCCAACCCCCTGTTCAGGCTGGAGATCTTATACCATTCTGGAAAAATGGCTGCCCAGTCTCTTCTTGGAAACCTCCAGTGTGGGAGCATACACAACTTCTGATGTTCCACGGGTTAATTGTTCTCACTGTTAGGAAGTTTCTCCTTAGTTCTAGATTGCTTCTCTCCTTGATTAGTTTCCATCGTTTCTTGTCTTGCCTTCTTGTGCTTTGGAGAATAGATTGACCCCGTCTTCTTTGTGGTAGCCCCTGAGATATTGGAACACTGCTATTGTGCTTCTTTTCATTACCGGTAGACTAGACATACCCAATTCCTGCAACCGCTCTTCCTATCTTTCAGCCTCCAGTCCCCTAAT
Source organism: Protobothrops mucrosquamatus (assembly GCF_001527695.2). Classification (NCBI taxonomy): domain Eukaryota; kingdom Metazoa; phylum Chordata; class Lepidosauria; order Squamata; family Viperidae; genus Protobothrops; species Protobothrops mucrosquamatus. The sequence continues at coordinate 82,224 of NW_015390716.1, read as the reverse complement.
CACCTTTGTTGCTCTTCTCTGCACTCTTTCCAGAGTCTCAACATCTTTTTTTATAATATGGTGATCAAAACTGGGTGCAGTATTCTAAGTGGGGTCGTACTAAAGCTTTAATTTGAAAAAAATTATTAGCTTTTCCAGGTTTAAAAAGATCACCCATCACCTAGCTTTCATGCCTAAGGCAGGTTATAACTCACAGTCTCCTGGTTTTGTATTCTGGTGCCTTAACCACTAGACCAGGAGTCTTCAAACTTGGCCCTTTTATGACTTGTGGACTTCAACTCCCAGAATTCCTCAGCCAGGCAAGCTGGCTGAGGAATTCTGGGAGTTGAAGTCCACAAGTCATAAAAGGGCCAAGTTTGAAGACTCCTGACCTAAATCAATGTTTCTCAAACTTGGCTATTTTAAGATGTGTGGACTTCAACTCCAGACATCCCTAGCCAGCCATGCTGACTGGGGAATTCTGGGAGCTGAAATCCACCTATGCTGGCTGGGGAAGTCTAGGAGTTAAAGTTTACCCATGTTGACTCGGGTATTCTGGGAGTTGAAGTCTGCCCTTGGCTGGCTGGAGAAGTCCACCAAAGACTGTCTGAGGAATTCTGGGAGTTGAAGTCCACAAGTCATAAAAGGGCCAAGTTTGAAGACCCCCCCCTGCACTGGACCAAACTGACCCTTGCTTTCTCCCTTTCTTTTGGTAGTATTATTGTGCCTACTGGTATCCACATGAACTACCAGGTGTTTCCTGTAGCATGTTCATTATCCATTGATTTTTCCCGTTTGACTTGCTACTATCTTCCATCCTGTTAGCCCAGTGGTTCTCAACCTGTGGGTCGGGACCCCATTTGGGGTCAATCGACCATTTCATGGGGGTCGCCAAGCAAGGCTGTCCGCCATTTTTTTGTCCGCCATTTTTTTTTGTCCGCCATTTTTTCCCCCTTTTCCGGCGGGTGCCTTACCTCCCTTGGGCTGGGCCAGCTGGTGGTCGGCCTGCTCCGTCTCTGCCGCTTGCCAGCTATGCCTCGGCCGCGCAGGGGGCGGAACCACGCATGCGCAGTGTTCCCGGGCAGGGAAAGTCCTCGACTTACGACCGGTTGGGTAGTCCTCGACTTACGACCGGTTTAGTCCTCGACTTACAACCGGTTTAGTCCTCGACTTACGACCGGTTTAGTCCTCGACTTACGACCGGTTGGGGTCGCGGCATTAAAAAGGTTGAGAACCACTGTGTTAGCCTGACTGACAGGTTGCGAGAACAGAGACGAGAGAAGGACAAAGCAAGTCAGAATATTTGTGGTGCTCCTATTCATTGCATCAGGAGAGCTGCCATACAGCACTTCCTCTTTACCTGTCAACAGTGCTATTTTTAATGCAGGTTGGTGATCTTTCAAAGAGCAGTAAGTGGTTGTTTTCCCTACCAGCAGGTGCACTCAGTGGAAGCAGAAACAAAGTCTATGGGAGTCCACCGATTGCTTAACTTGTTTTGCATGACAACTATAAAAGCCGCATCACATTCTGGCCTTGTTACCAAGGCAAAATAGAATCCGGCTATTGGACAGCAAATTTTCTGCCTGCAAAATTTTCTGCCAACTCAAGGGCTGGTGGACTGGATTTCAGGACATCCTTGTGGCTGCTTCATGTGTTCTTCGTGCGTAGGAGAAGGGCGGGCAGAGCCTAGAGGTGGAGTCAAGAGAGGAATCAGCCTGGAATCCTTATATTCCCACAAAGGGTCAAAGTCAAAGCACTCTTGAATTCCATTAACTCTTATCTAGCGCCAAGTGTTGATGGTCAGTTGACTAGATTCTTCTGTATGGGCATGAGCAAGAAACCAGCTTAACTAGAACTTAGTGTGCGGTTCTGATTCCAGGCACCTGACAACATTTGACATGTGTAGCTTCCCTGCTGGTGGTAAGAACCTAACTACTAAGGTCCCTCAACCAATCCTTGTCATTTTAGCTATTCAGTCAATGATGGTTAAAGCAAGCCCTACCTTATTCTTAATTCAGCTGCAGCTCCGTGGTCCTGGAAGATCGTAACATTTTTCAAGCAATCTTTTCCAATAGCCTTCTAAAATTGTAGGGAACTGTCTAATTTTGGAAAGGATAAACTAACATTGGAAACTGTGGCCTACTACACTCTAGAAGCTCTCAAGGTTGGCCAACAGGAAGGAGAGAGGGAGAGAGGGAAAGGGACAGAGAGGGAGAGAGAGAGGAGAGGGAGAGAGAAAAAGAAGGAGAGGGAGAGAGAAGAAGAGGGAGAAGGAGAGAGAGGGAGAGAGAGGGAAAGGGAGAGAGAGGGAGAGAGGGAAAGGGGGAGAGAGGGAGAGAGAG
>NW_015390716.1:75884-78678 GCF_001527695.2 Protobothrops mucrosquamatus | reverse complement strand
CAATTCCAGCAACCGTTCCTTATATGTTTTAGCCTCCAGTCCCCTGATCATCTTTGTTGCTCTTCTCTGCACTCTTTCTAGAGTCTCAACATCTTTTTTACATTGTGGTGACCAAAACTGGATGCAGTATTCCAAGTGTGGCCTTACCAAGGCATTGTAAAGTGGTATTAATACTTCACGTGATCTTGATTCTATCCCTATGTTAATGCAGCCCAGCACTGTGTTGGCTTTTTTCTGACCCGTTTTCACACTTACGACCATTGCAGCATTCCCACAGTCATGTGATCAAAATTCAGGCACCTGGCAACTGGCCTGTATGTATGACTTGTGGCTTCCGACAAGCAAAGTCAAGAGAAATGTTGGGTTCAGTTTGTGTTCGTAAGTTGAGGACTACCTGTATGCAACACCTTAGGCCACATTCTGAAGACTTCTTAAGGACTGGTTGATTAATTTATCTTGCTAAGAACACTGGAAACCCAGGATGTCCTTTTCAATCAAACCACTTCCGTAATCCACTGGCAGGGAGGGAACAAAATATCTCTGTCCATTTTTTCAAGGATTCAGACGTGGAAATGCTCAACTGGCTTTTGCTGGGCTTTTTGTTCAAAGAATAAAATGGCAAGAGATCTGTTAATATGAAATGATTTTGAAGGAATTGCAACCAAATTAAACTGTAAAGCAAAGCCCAGCAGGAGATAAGGGGGAAGGAAAGGTTTTGATTTAAAGTATCTATTAAAAAAATATAGTCTAGAATCAAATCCCAAATTTATAAGAGCGTAAGAAGGCACCAGCCAAAGATAAGGGAGTTGCAATAAATTGTGCTGTTAAGTATCAGAAGCTGGCATTGCCTCCATTAAAGCTGTAGGGATTAATATTGTTTAATAGCAATTTATTAGCATTTAGATATACACATAGTTCATTCCCTCTCCTTTTTTTTCAACCCAGTGCCTTCTTGATTTTTTTTTTTAAATGATAATCGTCTCCTAATCTTTTAAACAGGAAGCTGAGAGCTAGCCCCATTCTAAAACAATTTTAATCAAGAGAGATTGTGGTCACCCTGTTTGAGTCCAATTTAAATCCTTAACAAACGAAGGATAGATTGTCAAGTGAGAGTTTTGCCCGCCACCACTAACACACCAAGGTGACTTTTAATAGCCATCTCATTGTGGAAATCCACGTGACTGTTGATCCTGGGAGACTCACAGCCACACTGGATATATAAGGATTATTTAAGTTTTTTTTTAAAAAAAAATACAGGAACCACTTTTAACCCTTACACAGAGAGAACTAGGGAAATGGTCATACATAAGAGAGAAATAATTTCTTTCCCACTTCAGCAACAACAACAAAAACTATGTACAGTCTCCAATGGGCCTTGAAGATAGGGGCTTCAGTTTGGGGGCTGGAGTCAGGATCAGTGGTGGGATTCAAATATGGGAACAACCGGTTCTCTTTGTGGATGCTGCTTTCAGAAGTCCATTCTGGGCCTGGGTATTCTATTCTATTCTATTCTATTCTATTCTATTCTAGTCTAGTCTAGTCTAGTCTAGTCTATTCCAGTTCCAGTTCCAGTTCCAGTTCCAGTTCCAGTTCCAGTTCCAGTTCCAGTTCCATTCTATTCTATTCTATTCTATTCCATTCTAGTCTAGTCTAGTCTAGTCCAGTTCTATTCTATTTTCTATTTTCTATTTTCTATTTTCTATTTTCTATTTTCTATTTTCTATTTTCTATTTTCTATTTTCTATTTTCTATTTTCTATTTTCTATTTTCTATTTTCTATTCTATTCTATTCCATTCCATTCCATTCCAGTTCTATTCTATTCTATTCTATTCTATTCTATTCTATTCTATTCTATTCTATTCTAGTCTAGTCTAGTCTAGTCTAGTCTAGTCTAGTCTAGTCTAGTCTAGTCTATTAATAACTGTGCCAAGAAAGGTTGTAAAATGGGGCAAAACTCACTTAACAAATGTCTCACTTAACAACAGAAATTTTGGGCTTAATTGTGATTGTAAGTCAAGGACTACCTATTTGTGAGTAAGGAATTCAGAATAAGAATGTTGAAGGATAGGTTTTATGCCAGAAGGTGACTAATGTTCACCCATTTCAATTGCATAACCAAAAATCATGGTCAGTTTTTTTCCCCCTTTGAATGTGTACATCTACCCAGGATACTACTCATAAATATGAGGAATGTGGGCTCTGAAATATGGTACAAAGTAGCAGATCTACTCCATTATTAAGTCTGTAATTGCCAATAATTAATTTGCTAATTGCATGCAACTAATCTGTGTCCTTTTTGTTTTATATCAATTAACAGAGTAATTAAAAAAGCAATTTTCTTGATGGTTCCTCCTTGGCAAATCTAATGAAACAGGGCAATCCCTTTAACTAACCTCATTAAGGATCTCTCCTTTTTGTCAAACATCCTATAAGAAAGAGTTAATTTTGCCATACAAAAGACGTTGATGTTAACAGTACTAATGGGGAAATCTCCCTTTTGTGGGTTGTTTACAAGGCTACATGCTCCATCTGTATCTATTTAATCCAGATTTTTTTTCCCCATCAAGTCTTCTAGATTGGAGGAACCATTCCCAAAATCCAGGGATGATGAGAGGAAAAGGATGAAAAATGTTAAACTGGCAGCTGCAAGAATGGGGTCAGATCCCTGCCCCATTTTATGTGTGTGTTGTGATGCATGTAAAAAGGGTGGAACTATGATGGTACGGTTGTGACCACCATCTTGACTTATTTTTACCTCCCCTGGGGACAACCCTATCCAAAGTTTGGTCCTGC
>NW_015390716.1:71075-73780 GCF_001527695.2 Protobothrops mucrosquamatus | reverse complement strand
ATTGGGGTGGCCTGGGGTGGAGATGTACAGCTGAGTATCATCAGCGTACTGGTGGAACTCCACCCCAAAGCCCCGAATGATCTCTCCCAGCGGCTTCACATAAATATTGAACAGTAGGGGCGAGAGGACCGACCCCTGAGGCACCCCACAAGTTAGGGGCCTAGGAGTCGACCTCTGTCCCCCTGCCAATACAGACTGCATACGGTCGGTGAGGAAGGAGGAGAACCACTGCATAGTTAACTGACTAGCAAAAAGTTCATCTATTTCTTCTGTTTAGTTGGGTGGCCTGTAGCATAAACCTATGGCAATGCCATTCTTTTTTCCCTTTATATTGACCCAATCATATTCAAGATGGTTTTCATGATTGTCTTGTTGTATTTCTGGAGTGATATACAGGTAGTCCTCAACAAAGAAGAGGGAGTCAAGCTAGTCTCCAAAGCGCCTGAAGGCAGGACAAGAAGCAACGGATGGAAACTAATCAAGGAGAGAAGCAACCTAGAACTAAGGAGAAACTTCCTGACAATGAGAACAATTAACCAGTGGAACAACCTGCCTCCAGAAGCGGTGAATGCTCCAACACTGGAAGTTTTCAAGAAGAGACTGGACAGCCATTTGTCTGAAATGGTATAAGGTTTCCTGCCTGAGCAGGGGGTTGGACTAGATGACCTCCAAGGTCCCTTCCAACTTTATGATTATTATAATAATACTATTATTAACTTCTGATCACAATTGAACCGAAAATTTCTGTTTGTTAAGTGAGACATTTGTTAAGTGAATTTTGCCCCATTTTGCGACCTTTCTTGCCACAGTTGTTAAGTGAATCTGGCTTCCCCATTGATTTTTCTTGTCAATAGGTTGCAAAAGGTGATCACACCATGCCGGGACACAGCAACGGTTGTAAGTATGGACCAGTTGCCAAGCATCTGAATTTTGACCACATGATTATGGGGATGCTATAAAGGTCGTGAGTGTGAAAAATGGTCATACTGTAAATTATTTTTTCAGTGCCCTTTGAATGGTCACTAAGTGAACTGTTGTAAATCAAGGATTACCTGTAGTTATTTCTTATACATAGTGCAGGGGTAGTCAACCTTGGCTCTTTTATGACTCGTGGACTTCAACTCCCAGAATTCCTGAGCCAATATGGCTCAACATGGAAACCTCTCCCTTTCCCCTCAGCATGGCTGGCTCAGGAATTCTGGGAGTTGAAGTCCACGAGTCATAAAAGAGCCAAGGTTCCCCACCCTGAGTCCTCCGGGAGAAGGGCGGGGTATAAATTTAATAAAATCAAAATCAAATCAATTAAAATCAAAATCACCCTTGCCCTATATCAGGGGTCCTCAACCTTGGCTCTTTTATGACTCGTGGACTTCAACTCCCAGAATTCCTGAGCCAGCATGACTCAGCATGGAAATCTCGCCCTTTCCCCTCAGCATGGCTGGCTCAGGAATTCTGGGAGTTGAAGTCCACGAGTCATAAAAGAGCCAAGGTTGCCTACCCCTGAAGTGCAACTCCAGCTTCTCTTTTATTAGCTCTGTTCTCAACATAGTTGATAATATATAGGTAGTCCTCAACTTACAACAATTCGCTTAGTGGCCGTTCAAAATTACAGCTGCAAGGAAAAAAATGGCATGACCGTTTTTCACATTTATGACCATGGCAGCATCCCCAAGGTCACGTGATCAAACTTCAGATGCTTGGCAATTGACTCATATTTATGACCCTTGCTGTGTCCCTGGGTCATGGGATCCCCTTTTATGACCTTCTGACAAGCAAAGTCAATGGGGAAGCCAGATTTACTTAGCAACCGTGTTACTAAGTTAACAACTGCAGTGATTCACTTAACAACTGTGGCCAGAATGGGGGAAAACTCACTTAACAAATGTCTCTCACTTAACAACAGAAATGTTGGGCTCAACTGTGGTCGTAAGTTGAGGATTACCTGTAACCATAAGGCCTCTCCGTGGATTGTAAAATAAAAGCAAGAAATCTATTGGTGGACATGAGACCATTGGTGGGATCCAGTCAGTCCACACCACTTCGGCAGAATCGGTAGCTAATTTTTTTGTTGCCTAGGCCCAGAATGGACTTCCAGAAGCAGCCTCCATGCAGACAAGCGGTTGTTCACATATTTGAATCCCACAACTGGATAGATAGATAGATAGATAGATAGATAGATAGATAGATAGATAGATAGATAGATAGATAGATAGATAGATAGATAGATAGATAGATAGATAGATAGACAGACAGACAGACTGACAGACAGACTGACAGACAGACAGACAGACAGACAGACAGACAGACAGATGATAGATACACACAGAGAGAGAAGATAGATGATAGATATAGATGATAGATGATAGATGATAGAGATAGGTGATAGAGATAGATAGATGATAGATAGATAAGAGATATAGATGATAGATAGATATAGATATAGATAATAGATATATAGATAGATATAGATATATGTAGGTCTTTGGTCACTCGGGTTTTCTCCCGTGTAAAATTAGAAGTGTCCTGGCGACGTTTCGACGAAGTCACATTCGTCATCTTCAGGCTGGTGTCTTCAGCTTCGTGCTTCTGGGAGTAGTGTGTGTGATCGCTGCTGTTTCTTCCTTTTAACTGCCAGTGGGGTTTGAGCTGATTGGGTGGGAGCTTGGCTGTGTTCTGATTGGGTGGAGGTGTGTTCTGATTGGTTA
>NW_015390716.1:61990-69571 GCF_001527695.2 Protobothrops mucrosquamatus | reverse complement strand
GAGAGAGAGAGAGAGAGAGAGAGAGAGAGAGAGAGAGAGAGAGAGAGAGAGAGAGAGAGAGAGAGAGAGAGAGAGAGAGAGAGAGAGAGAGAGAGAGAGAGAGAGAGAGAGAGAGAGAGAGAGAGAGAGAGAGAGAGAGAGAGAGAGAGAGAGAGAGAGAGAGAGAGAGAGAGAGAGAGAGAGAGAGAGAGAGATGATAGATACAGTGGTGGGATTCAGTCAGTTCACACCAATTCGGCAGAACCAGTAGCTAGTTTTTTGTTGCCCAGGCCCAGAATGGACTTCCAGAAGCGGCATCCACACAGAGAACTGGTTGTTCCCATATTTGAATCCCACCTCTGCATGAGACTATTGCGTAGATCTGGGTGGAAAATTCCCTCCCTCTCGTCTCAGTGAGAAGACTGGAAAACAGCAGCCTCTCTGCAAAACATCCCAACTGGTGATTAGGGAAGGCTGCCTGAGGAAGCCAGCATTTTCTCTGCATTTCAGATCAAGCCGAAGCTGTCCCCTTCGCCAGCTGTGCTTGTTTGGTGGCTGGTTCGGCATAATGACATGAAAATGAGTCTGAGTGACACTGTTATTAACCTTTGTTACCTCAATAAATCAGAGCAAACAGCAGCAATTACTCCAGTTTTCTGACAAATATGACTTACACAGCAGTTCTTTTCCCTGGTTTTCAGCGTGGTCGGCATTCCCCGGGTGTTGTTGGTTTTTTTTTGTTTTTTTTTTGAACCACTGGGAAAAAAAAGAAAGAAAGAGTCCTGCACAGCTGCACAGATCAATTTGTGGAAAGCGATGGCAATAATTGAATGTTCTTTCATAATGTCCCATAACAGACCCTCATAAGCTCTTTTTCTCTGTATGCAGGCACGGGTGATGGAAAATGGGGTAGTGTCAGATATATACATACAGCCTTCCATCGTGTCAGATATATATATATATATATATACATATAGCATTCCATCTTTCCAAGATTGGTAAAATGAGGGCCCAGATTGTTGGGGGCAATATGCTGACTCTTTAAACCGCTTACAGAGGTCTGTAAAGCACTGTGAAGTGGTATATAAGTCTAAGTGCTATTGCTATTTGACACTGTCCCATCTTCCGTATATATGTAAATTGAAAATTATCTATCTATCTATCTATCTATCTATCTATCTATCTATCTATCTATCTATCTATCTATCTATCTATCTATCTATCTATCTATCTATCTATCTATCTATCTATCTATCTTCCTGCCTGAGCAGGGGGTTGGATTAGCTGACTTCTAAGGTCCCTTCCATCATCATCATCATCATCATCATCATCATCATCATCATCATCATCATCATCATTATTATTATTATTATTAACAACTAAATTTCATTTTTTATGTGTGCCATTGTGTCCACAGTAAAAAAAATGACAATAAAGGTTATCTTATCTTATCTTATCTTATCTTATCTTATCTTATCTTATCTTATCTTATCTTATCTTATCTTATCTTATCTTATCTTATCTTATCTTGCCTTGCCTTGCCTTGCCTTGCCTTGCCTTGCCTTACCTTACCTTATCTTATCTTATCTTATTCTTATTCTTATTATCTCTGTCTCTGTCTCTATCATCTCTGTCTCTAGCTATCCATCTGAATAGAGCTGAAAGGGACCTCGGAGGTCTTCTAGTCCAGCCCCCTGCTCAAGCAGGAGACCCTATACAATTTCAGACCAGTGACTGTACAGATTCTTCTTAAAAATCTCCAGTGATGAAGCACCTACAACTTCTGAATGGAAGCTGTTCCACTGGTTAATTGTCCTCACTGTTAGGAAGTTTCTCCTTAATTCTAGGCTGCTTCTCTCCTTGATTAGTTTCCATTTCTTTGTTTCTTGTCTTGCCTTCTGGTGCTTTGGAAAATAAGTTCAGTCCCTCAAATACTGGAATACTGGTATCATGTCACCCCTAGTCCTTCTTTGGCTATACCCAATTCCTGCAACCGTTCTTCATATGTTTTTGACTCCAGGCCCTTAATCATCTTAATTGCTCTTCTTTGCACTTTTTCCCAAAGTCTCAATATATTTTTTGTAATGTGGTGACTGAAACTGGACGCAGTTTCTAATACTTCATGTGATTTTGATTCTGTGCCTCTGTTTATAAAATCAAGGATTGTATTAGCTTTTTTGACTGCTGCCGCACACTTCTGGCTCATGTTTAAGTGATTGTCCACTAGGACTCCAAGGTCCCTCTCACATTGACTGTTTTTGAGCCAGGTTTCACCTAATCTGTAGTTGTACCTTTGGTTTTTCCTGCCTAGCTTTTCTCCACATTAAATTTCATGTTGTTGGATAAAGCCCGTTGTTCAAGTCTTGTCAAGATCTTTTTGGATCCTGAGCTTGTCTTCTGGGGTTTTGGCTATTCCTGCCAGCTTAATTTCATCTGCAAATTTGATGAGTTCCCCTTTGATAAATATGCATCAATATGATAAATCTTCAGAGTCAGTTAAACCTACAATACAATGGAAACTAATTGAATAGAATAATAAAATACAAATGGTGAGAGTCAGGAAAAGATAACATAAAGGAAGTAAGATAAACATATAGGCAAAAATAGCTGGGTCTGAGAAAGGAAGAAGAGAAGCCATAAAAATATATATAGTTGTAAAAAGGAAATGGCTAGCCAGGAAAGACAGGTTGTATGGGAGAATAGGAAACTAAGCCGAATAAGATGAGAGGAAAGGCACACTGAATTGAAAAGCAGGAAAAGAACTTATTGTTTAAAATGGGGACATAAATATATACTGAGTTTAAAATAACCATTTAAATGTCTATTTTTTCTTATTCTTATTGTATATGTGAATATGATTTAGTATGAAGCAGGAAATATGTAGGAAGCGGTCGGAAAGAGTGTAACCTCATAGTACCTCAGCCAATGGGGAAAGAGGAGGGCTGTAGTGGCCGGTGATAGGGATGAATAAAAGAAGGAGATATTTTGGGTTAAAACTTTGGAGAGAACCAAGCTTTGATAGCTTCTCTCCCCGCTTATTGCAATAAACGAAACCAAAGGCCTTCACTGTGTCTTGGCTGGTTATTGGTCAGGCGAGCTTGCCTCTGGTCACGAAGGAAAGTAGCCAGGAGCACATAACACCTTCTATTCCCTCATCTATGTCATTTATGAAGATATTGAAGAGTACTGAGCCTAAAATGGAACCTTTTGGTACTCCACTGCTTACTTCCCTCCATGAAGATGTACTACCATTAAGGACTACTCTTTGAGTATGGTTTGTCAGTCAGAATCTTACCAGGTATTGATGTTAGGCTAATTGGTCTGTAGTTTTCTGGGTCAGTTTGTTTTTTTTTAAAGATGGGAACCACATCAGCTCTTTCCCAATCCTCTGGCAGTTCTCCAGTACTCCAGGATTTTTTAAAAATATAGTACAATGTTCAGAAATAACTTCTCCCAGCTCTTTTAAAACTCTGGGATGTAATCCATCAGGTCCCAGTGAATTATATTCATCAAGATCAGACAGGTGTTCTCTTACCATTTTCTTGCTTATTTTAATTTTTATTTCTAGTCTAGATGTAAAGGCATTTTTTACCAAAAAATATCATAAATTGTGTTCATGTGACCACAGGGGAGAGGCAGCCATCAGAACTTCAAACTGGATCATAAAGTACCTTTTGGGAGGTAATAATAATAATAATAAAGTTGAAAGGTACCTTGGAGGTCATCTAGTCCAACCCCCTGCTTAGGCGGGAAACCCTATACCATTTCGGACAAATGGCTGTCCAGTCTCTTCTTAAAAACTTCCAGTGTTGGAGCATTCACTGCTCCTGGAGGCAGGTTGTTCCACTGATTAATTGTTCTAACTGTCAGGAAGTTTTTCCTTAGTTCTAGGTTGCTTCTCTCCTTGATTAGTTTCCATCTGTTGCTTCTTGTCCTGCCTTCAGGTGCTTTGGAGAATAGCTTGACTCCCTCTTCTTTCTGGCAGCCCCTGAGATATTGGAACACTGTTGTAACTTCCAAGTATCACTAAGTGACTGGTCATAAGTCAAGGATTACCTGTCCTATGATGATGGATCAACCAAACTCCACTACTCTACTACTTGCAATGAATTCAATAAGTACAGTCAATCCCATCCCTACATCAAGCCTGCATTCCGTGTCTGTGTTATTGATGGGGCCTCCTTTTTCTATTACTGGCGTTTTTTTTTTTGACTGCAGATCTTTAAATGCAAGCTTGGCAGTCTGCAATACAGCCCGAGTTTACCCATTACACTAAATGCACGTGTGGTTAATTTGAATGTGGAATAGCTCCTGGGTTAGTATAAATCATATTCTCTGAATCTAGCCTTCACGCTCTACAAGCAACTGCTCCTCGTGGGGTGATGAACGGATCCAGTCAACTGCAACTTATTAAGTAAACTACGCTGAAACAAATGATGGTTTAATACAAAATGGGGACCCTAGAAAGAGGGCAGAGAAGAGCAACTAGGGATCTAGAGCAGGGTTACCCAACTCCCGGGCTATGGACCAGCACCGGGCTGCAGCATGCCATAAACTGGACTGTGCAAAACAAGCGAAGCCCGTCCCACACACACACACACACCGATCCAGGGAAAAACCTCTTTCCACGGAACCAGTTCCAGTTGCCCAAAAGGCTGGGAGTCACTGTATTACAAGATTTTCCTTGCTCTAAATCTCCTACTGATTTATAGCTGGGCAGAGCAGTGGATGTGAGCCCATACTTACAGAAGACACAGCATGGAAGGTGCAAAATATCTCATTTTTTTCCCCAACACGCACAATTATTCTATAGCACCAATTTTTTTTCCTGCCAATTTCAATTAATTCTCTACCTCAATGGTTTGGCGTAAACTGTGAAAAGGCTGTTGCGTATCCGGACCTCAAATGTCAAATGCTTCTACATTTTCTTAAAATGAACAGACATTTGACACGTGCCAGTAACCTTGCTGTAGTTATTGAGCGCTGTGCAAATGAAACGACAACAGAAACTTTCAGAACACACCAAACTGCTTTCCCCCACCAATTTAATCTTAAATATAACATTTTTTAAAAAAAAAACAAACCCAAAACAAATTATCTGCCTTTGCTTTGCTCCTCCCTGTCAAGTTCCCAAATCTAATTTGAAGGGAGCCAAACCGTTGCTCACTTCTGGCTAAACCACAGGGAGTTATCAAAACCGATGGCTGATAATGAGAATATTTTTATATGTACATATATATACAGTATATAAAAAGATGTTTCTCAGTGAGCTAACTGCATATGTGGATTTGAAAGACAGGGTATTTATTTCCCTGACTTCACACTTTTAACTGCAACTGCATATTTAATGAATGGATTGCTAAAAACGGCAAGAGTCTGTGTCTGTGAATTTCCAGGGTTTGAATTCACCTCCCTTGGATGGCAAATTGGACACTGACCCAAGGGGTCTTTTCAAGCCGAAAAAGAGAAGAAAGTGAGGATGGGAGGAATCAAAGGCCAAGTCTAAGCATTTGTCATCCTTGAGAAATCATTCTCCCTATCTATCTATCTATCTATCTATCTATCTATCTATCTGTCTGTCTGTCTGTCTGTCTGTCTGTCTGTCTGTCTGTCTGTCTGTCTGTCTGTCTGTCTGTCTGTCTGTCTGTCTGTCTGTCTGTCTGTCTGTCTGTCTGTCTGTCTGTCTGTCTGTCTGTCTATCTATCTATCATGATGGTAGATGATAGACATGGAAGTTTTTAAGAAGAGACTGGACAGCCATTTGTCTGAAATGGTGTAGAGTTCCTGCCTGAGCAGGGGGTTGGACTCGATGACCTCCAAGGTCCCTTCCAACATTATTATTATTATTATTATTATTATTATTATTATTATTATTATTATTATTATTATTATTATTATTATTATTATTATTATTATTATTAATTAATCATCTATCTATCATCTATCATCTATCTATCTATCTATCTATCTATCTATCTATCTATCTATCTATCATCTATCTATCTATCTATCTATCTATCTATCTATCATCTATCTATCATCTATCTATCTATCTATCTATCTATCTATCTATCTATCTATCTATCTATCTAGATAGATGATAGATAGATAGATAGATAGATAGATAGATGATAGATAGATAGATAGATAGATAGATGATAATCTATCTATCTATCTATCATCTCTCTATCTATCTATCATCTATCTCTCTATCTATCTATCTATCTATCTATCATCTATCTATCTATCTATCTATCTATCTATCTATCATCTATCTATCATCTATCTATCTATCTATCATCTATCATCTATCATCTATCATCTATCATCTATCATCTATCTGTCTGTCTGTCTATCTATCTATCTATCTATCTATCTAATCATATATTTATTTTATTATTTATTATTATATTTTATTAAAATATAAAATACAGAAATACAAAGGAAAATGAAAATAATGGGAAAAGAGGGGAAAAGAGGGAAAAGTGTAAGGGAAAAGGTAAAAAGAAAAAAAAAAAGAAAGACATTGACTCCCGATTCCTTTTGCTGCCATAGAATGAGGTAATAATATAAACAATTCGACTTTTTATTTTTACATAATAATATACAGGTAGTCCTCGACTTACAACCACTGTTCAGCCAAAAATGTCTGCTGCTAAGCGAGACATTTGTTTAGTGAGTTTTGTCCTATTTTATGACCTTTTTGCCACAGTTGTTAAGTGAGTCACGGCAGTTAAGTTAGTAACACGGTTACATTGACTTTTTCAGAAAGTGGCAAAAGGGGATCACCTGACTTTGGGACACTCCAACCGTCATAAATATGAGTCAGTTGCCAAGTGTCTGAATTTTGATCACGTGACCGTGGGCATGCTGCAACGGTCATAAGTGTGAAAAATGGTCATCACTTTTTCCAGTGCCGTTGTAAGTTCAAGCGGACACTGACAAAACGGTTGTAAGTCGAGGACTACCTGTAGACCAGCCATTTCTGCGACAACAAATCTTATCAGCAAAACCCAAAATCAAAGTTTCATTTTTTTCCCCAACCTCAAGCACAAAGTCCAGGAGTGGTTTCCATGTAGAAACAACATTGAGATTGGATGGAAACTGATCAAGGAGAGAAGCAACCTAGAACTAAGGAGAAACTTCCTGACAATTAGAACAATTAACCAGTGGAACAACCTGCCTCCAGAAGCGGTGAATGCTCCAACACTGGAAGATTTTAAGAAGAGACTGCACAGCCATTTGTCTGGAATGGTATAGGCCCGCAGGGGTAGGCAACCTTGTCTCTTTTATGACTCGTGGACTTCAACTCCCAGAATACCTGAGCCAGCATGGTATAGGGTTTCCTACCTGAGCAGGGGGTTGGACTAGATGACCTCCAAGGTCCCTTCCAACAATAACAACTTCTTCTTCTTCTTCTTCTTCTTCTTCTTCTTCTTCTTCTTCTTCTTCTTCTTCTTCTTCTTCTTCTTCTTCTTCTTCTTCTTCTTCTTCTTCTTCTTCTTCTTCTTCTTCTTCTTCTTCTTCTTCTTCTTCTTCTTCTTCTTCTTCTTCTTCTTCTTCTTCTTCTTCTTCTCCTCCTCCTCCTCCTCCTCCTCTTCC
>NW_015390716.1:49259-58790 GCF_001527695.2 Protobothrops mucrosquamatus | reverse complement strand
GGCATAGTAGTTAGTCCTAGCCTCCCTCATCGCCACAAGGTAGGATCTAAGATGTATCCTTACCTGTGCTCGATCGGATTCGGTTCGGCTGGCCCTCCAACTGCTCTCTAGGCGTCTTTTCCGACGTTTCATCTCTCTCAGCCCCTCGGTAAACCAAGGAGATGGTCGAGATCCACGTCGGGTCAGAGGCCGCAAAGGCGCGACTCGGTCCAGTGCTGCGGCGGCAGTTGTCTCCCAGGCCGCCGCCTGATTTTCCGCCGAGTCGTGGACTAGATCCTCCGGATATGGCCCAAGCTCCATCAGGAACCTCTCAGGGTCCATCAGTCGCCTGGGACGGAACCATCTAGGCGGTTCCGTCTCCCTGCGGCGAGGGGGAGCGGCCCGGAAGTCCAACCTGGTTCATATTTATGATGTTTGCAGTGTCCTGGGATCACGTGATCTGCTTTTACGACCGTCTGACCAGCAACGGTTCATTTAGTGACCGTTCGAAGTTACAACGGCACAGAAAAAAGTGACTTACGACCATTTTTCACACTTATGACCATTGCAGCACCCCTGTGGTCACGTGACCAAAATTCAGATGCTTGGCAATTGACTCATATTTATGACCGATCCCGTGTCCCAGGGTCACGTGATCAGCTTTTGCAACAAGCAAAGTTAATAAGGAAGCCAGATTTACTTAACCACTGTGTAACTAATTTAACAATTGCAGTGATTTACTTAACAACCGTAGTAAGGAAGCTTGAAAAATGCGACAAAACTTGCTTAACAAATCTCACTTAGCCCAAGAAATGTTGGGCTCAACTGTGGTCTTCCTGTATTTCTCAAGAATGACGCTTTTGTGCTGCAGCCTTGTGTCTTGAAGCCACCAGCTTCTTCTCGCATGCTAAACATGTCGTCCACTGCAGTGGAGAAACTTTGCATGGATAGAAAATGCTTAGCCCATCTTCCGCCCCTTGCTTTCGCTCCTCTGCTGTCCCTTTCCGATTCTTCCTAGCCGATCCAGCCCTCGAATCATAGGATCTGCTGAGATAATGTCAGAGATCCAGGCTCAGAGGAATCTCAAGGATTTGGATAAGTCCTGGGCCAAGAGATCTTCAACAACCCCTATATCAGTGATAGCGAACCTTTTAGAGACCGAGTGCCCAAAAACTGCCCCTGCCCCTGCTCCACCCTCCTGCCCCGCCCCCACTCTGCCCCCCATCTTCTGCCCCGCCTGCCCACAGGACCACTCACCGCCCCCAGGGCCCGCCGCAGATCGCCCAGGCAGCCCAGCAGCGCCATGTTGGCCACGCCCTCTGCCCATGCCCCGCAGCATCAACTTTGCGGTATGGGGCATGAGGGCAGAGTCTTGTCTACGCTGCCTGGCTGCCATGTCCTTGGCTGTGCTCTCCGTGTGGGCCACGCTCAGGGGCGACTCTCCTTCAGGGGGGCTGCTGGAGAGGAGAGGGTCATGGGGGGAGGTGAGGCTGGGGCAACAGCACGTGTGCCCACAGAGAGGGCTCTGAGTGCCGCCTCTGGCACCCGTGCCATAGGTTCACCACCACTGCCCTATATCAAAGACACTGGTATTTTCTACCACCCTCAAGGACTTGACACCACAGTCCAAATACTGGAAATTGAATTTGGATCTTTCTGAATGTGAACNGTGAACGTCAATCCGGTTGGCCATCTGCATGCAGCAGAGACTGGGTCTGCAATGCAGAGAGGATTTCTGAACATAATCCAAGTTCTAAGCCACTCTTCAAAATGTAATACGAGCAAAACCTGAACATTGGGCTAGATGAGACATTGCAGAGTGAAAACAAGGGGAAGAAGCCAGCCTGTCATGGTTCCGATAGATGAGACCAGTAAAAAAAACTTCAAGGCAAAAAAGATTTTTTAAAGAACATATTTATTGGGCTACATCGCACGATCAAAAGTGAACCCAAGACTGAAGTCCCCCCCCCCAAAGGTTACAACGTTACGAAGTTGAACTTCCCACCCCAGTAATATGTCATAAATCACAATCCCCCATTAACTACTTGCACGGGCTTTCTAACAGAAGCTTTAGCCCACCAAAATGCAATCAGCAATGACCTTGGTTCCCACAGAACAATTTATTGTTTTGACTAAGCTAAAAAACCCTCATTCCCCCCTCCCAATTCTGTGGTAACCAAAAACGAAGGGAAAATGGCTTCAGCCAAATCCGTTGACACCGCCATTTTGACTCTGAAGTAATCTGGGTAAGGATTACTTACAAGTGTCTTCCCGCCAGTGGTGGGATTCAAATATGTGAACAACCAGTTCTCTGTGTGGATGCCACTTCCGGAAATCCATTCTGGGCCTGGGCAACAAAAAATTAGCTACTGGTTCTGCCGAAGTGGTGCGAACTGGCTGAATCCCACCGCTGCTTCCTGCCATCTATGGCTTCACTTTGCTCTTGCAAATGGTGATCATGTGTCCCCGGGACACTGCGACGGTCTCAAATACATGCCAAGAGAGTCATAGCAGGGGATAGTTGGATAGTTTCCATCCGTTGCTTCTTGTCCTGCCTTCAGGTGCTTTGGAGAATAGCTTGACTCCCTCTTCTTTGGGGCAGCCCCTGAGATATTGGAACACTGCTGTCATGTCCCCCCTCGTCCTTCTCTTCCTTAAACTAGACATGCCCAATTCCAGCAACCATTCCTTATATGTTTTAGTCTCCAGTCCCCTAAATCTTCTAATATTATGTGTGTGCGTGTACGTGTGTGTTTGTTTGTGTATCTCCCCATGCATTTATCAGAAATTGTTTGTAAAGCTATTACCCAGTCATTTACATTCCAAACAAATAACAGCAGTAAAATCCTCTGGATCTCGAATTGTCAGCAACAGCCATGCCCGTGCGTTCGCTTTTGTTCTCTTTGCTTTGCTTTGTTCGCTGTGCAGTAATGAAAAATGACAGCCGTATTTATTTATTGTAAGGTTCCTCCAGGAATGCAAAGATAATTACGGACTCTTAGCAGGAAGAGGAAAGCGCAGTTGAGTTCCGTCTCCCTCCAATTATCTGTACCCTAAGATGGATGCATGTATGTGCGTGCATGTGTGTGAAATCATGTGTAGCCTTTGTAGACTCAAAATCATGTGAAGTATGATTGCTTTATAAAGCCTTAGTAAGGCCACACCTGGAGTACTGCATCCAGTTTTGGTCACCCATTACAAAAAAGATGTTGAGACTTTAGAAAAAAAAAGTGCAAAGAAGAGCAACTGAGATGATTAAAACATGTAACAAATGGTTGCAGGATCTGGGTTTGGCTAGTATAGAAAACAGAAGGACTAGGGGGGACATGATAGCAGTATTCCAGCATTCAATTCCCAGAATTGGGGACTTCAACTCCCAGAATGCCTGGCTGAGGAATTCTGGGAGTTGAAGTCCACAAGTCATAAAAGGGCCAAGGCTGAAGACCCCTGGTATAGGTAGTCCTCAAATTAACAGAGGGACAGAATCAAGATCACGTGAAGTGTTGATACTGCTTTACAAGGCCTTGGTAAGGCCACACTTGGAATCCTGCATCCAGTTTTGGTCACCATGATGTAAGAAAGATGTTGAGACCCTGGAAAGAGTACAGAGAAGAGCAACAAAGATGATTAGGGGACTGGAGGCTGAAACATATAAGGAACAGTTGCTGGAATTGGGTATGTCTAGTTTAATGAAAAAAAGGACAAGGGGGGACATGATAGCAGTCTTCCAATATCTCAGGGGCTGCCACAAAGAAGAGAGGGTCAACTTAATTTCCAAAGCACCAGAAGGCAGGACAAGAAACAATGGATGGAAACTAATCAAGGAGAGAAGCAACCTGGAATTAAGGAGAAAACTCCTGACAGTGAGAACAATTAACCAGTGGAACATCTTGCCTCCAGAAATTGTGGGTGCTTCATTACTGGAGGTTTTTAAGAAGAGACTGGACAGCCATTTGTTTCAAATTGTATAAGGTCTCCTGCTTGAGCAGGGGGCTGGACTAGAAGATTTCCAAGGTCCCTTCCAGCTCTATTCTGATTGAAATGCAAATAATTATACCTGAATGATTAATTAAGGGATAGAAAAAGGAAGGCGGCAGATTGGTGCAGGTATGAACAGAACAAGGCTTGAATGCTTTGACGGAAGGTTTTGATCGAGAGAAAGGAAACCGGCCAAAATTTCTCAGATCTTGTGCTACAAAAATCTATTGGTGTCCACCACTATTTTAACTCAGATTTTAGAAAACCCATTTTCTTGATAAGCATTTTTGAATTTCAGTGGGATGCAGCACAGGTAAATGCACTGGATTGAATGGAAGAGAGAAGCAACCTGGAATTAAGGAGAAACTTCCTAACAGTGAGGACAATTAACCAGTGGAACAGCTTGCCTTCAGAAATTGTGGGTGCTCCATCACTGGAGGTTTTTAAGAAGAGATTGAACAATCATTTGTTTGAGATGGTATAGATCAGTCATGGCGAACCTATGGCACATGTGCTAGAGGCGGCACTCAGAGCCCTCTCTGTGGGCACACGCGCCGTCGCCCCAGTCCTAGGCCTTCAGCTGGGTTTTATAAAACCTTTTTGCTTTAGGCCTCCGCCACCATGTGCAAAAAAAAAAAAAAGTTCAATCAATCAGTCAATTTCAACTTCTCGCGGGAAAAAAAAATATCTTGCAAAGTTGGAATTGATTGATTGAACTTCTTAGTCCCACCAAGTCTGCCGTTATCACCGCAGCCCCGCCCACCCAATGGGCCACACCCATCCAATGGGCCACACCCACCCGGCACCCGACAATACATAAGTGGGTTTTGGGTTGCAGTTTGGGCACTCTTCTTTAAAAGGTTCGCCATCACTGGTATAAGGTTTCCTGCTTGATCAGGGGGCTGGACTAGAAGACCTCCAAGGTCCCTTCCAGCTGTATTCTGTTCTGTTCTGTTCCTGTTCCTGTTCCTATTCCTATTCCTATTCCTATTCCTATTCCTCATTAGACTAAGGACCCAGGGCATTTGCCCCATTTCTGTCCCCCTTTAAGCCGCGTAATTATCTGCCATTTTTGTATTGTGTTTCACAAGCGAAGGTTATCGCATTTCTCAGGCTGACAGTCCTTCTGAGGAGCAAAAATAAATGGTTGATAATCATAAACCTCCAAAGCAGATAAAAGTTTCAGTCTGCCTGGGGAGAAAAACAAAATCCCACTAGGAAAAAAAAAAGTAGGATCAAATGGATTATTTTCTCCTTCCGCTGCCTCAAGATCTACCCGCAACGCCAAGTCACTTCTCTCTGAAAGTTTTTAAAAAAATACACCAAGAAAGAAAACGGTCCTTCTATTAAGTTGCTTCTGAATGATAAGCCTTGAATAAACAAATGCATTTGGGCGTACAATCATTTGCTTAGTGACTGTTCAAAGTTACAACAGCACTGGAAAAAGTGGCTTACGACCATTTTTCACACTTAACGACGGTTGCGGCATCCCCAAGGTTACGTGATCAGAATTCTGATGCTTGACTTTGTACTGATGACGGATGCGGTGTCCGGGGTCACGTGATCCCCTTTTGTGACCTCCTGATAAGCAAAGTCAATGGGGAAGCCGGATTCACTTAACAACGGTGTTACTAACTGAACAACTGCAGTGATTCACTTAACAACTGTGGCCAGCAAGGTCATTAAATGGGGACAAACTCACTTAACAACTGTCTCACTTAGCAACAGAAATTTTGGGCTCAGTGGTGGTTGTAAGTCAAGGACTGCCTGTATTTGTGACGGTGACAGCATGCTGGGGTCATGTGATCGCCATTCCTAATCTTCCCAGCCAGCTTCCGACAAGCAAACCCAATGGGGAAAGTCAGATTTGTTTAACGACTGCATGATTCCCTTAACAACTGCAGTGACTCGCTTAACAACTGTGGCCGAAAAGGTCATAAAATGGGGCAAAACTCACTTAACCACTGTCTCGCTTAGCAATGGAAACTTTGGGCTCAGGCTACCTATACTTCCACCAAGGACAAATTGCTCTCATTCAAAGGCAGTCTGCTTCAATGTAATGTGTCTGGCCAACCATCTATAGCAGGGGTCTTCAAACTTGTCCCTTTTATGACTTGTGGACTTCAACTCCCAGAATTCCTCGGCCAGCATACCTGGCTGAGGAATTCTGGGAGTTGAAGTCCACAAGTCATAAAAGAGCCAAGTTTGAAGACCCCTGATCTATAGGTAATCTTTGGCTTATGACAGGTTGCTTAGCAACTGTTTGAAGTTATGACCGTGCCCCCTGGGGTTACTTATGACTCACATTTGAAATTCTGCACTTCGGACACTCAGCAAATGGGCTGCATTCATGACCATGTGCAGCATCCTGGGTCATATGACCACGTTTTACAATAGTTTTGCTGAAAACTGGCATTTACTTACCCTTTTCTGCAAAACCAGCCTATAACAAAGGATTGGTTCGCTTAACATCCACAGTGTTCACTTATGACTACAGTGTCGACTTATCACTACAGTTGAACCCAAAATTTCTGTTGCTAATCGAGACATTTGTTAAGTGAATTGTGCCCCATTTTACGGCCTTCCTTGCCATAGTTGTTAAGGGAATGACTAGAAGTTGGAAGACTAGAAGACCTCCAAGGTCCCTTCCAGCTCTGTTCTGATTGAAGTTAAAAGTTATATTGACATTTGTTGATTGTAGTCAAACTGAAATCCAATTTAATGACATTTTAATCCTGGGAATATATATTTCTTTGGCAGAGACGTCCATGTTTCCTCCAAAGTCTAGCCTAGGGGTAGGCAAGCTTGGCTCTTTTATGACTTGTGGACTTCAACTCCCAGAATTCCTGAGCCAGCATGGCTCAGCTTGGAAACCTCTCCCTTTCCCCTCAGCATGGCTGACTCAGGAATTCTGGGAGTTGAAGTCCATGAGTCATAAAAAAGGCAAGGTTGCCTACCCCTGGTCTAACCTGACCCTTAGCCAAAAAGGTGTACAGGTAATGCTCAACTTACAATCAAAATTGAGCGAAAAATTTCCCTTGCTAAGCAAGACAGTTGATAAGTGAGTTTTGCCCTATTGTATGACCTTTCATGCCACAGTTGTTAAGTGAATCACTGCAGTTGTTAAGTTAGCAACACAGTTGTTAAGTGAATCTGGCTTCCCCATGGACTTGGCTTGCCAGAAGGTCACAAAAGGTGATCACATAACCTCAGAATACTGCAGCAGTCACAAATATTGCCAAATGTCCGAATTTTGCCAAATGTCCGAATTTTGCTGACATGACCATTGGGATGCTGCAATAAGTGTGAAAAACGGTCATAAGTTCTTTTTTCAGTAACTTTAAATGGTCACTAAATGAACTGTTGTAAGTCAAGGGCTATCATGTAGGTTTTCCATAACATTTATGATGTTTATTATTAACCTCCTTCTAACCACGTTTGCTTGAAGATAAGAAACATTGATTTGTATCGCATCCAAAATTCAGATTTTGTGTTGCCTGTATTTTAATTTCACAGCATATTAAAAAAACAAAATGGAATTTTTAGCAGCATGGATTTAATTTACTGTAGCCTATAATTTTACTCGGTGATTTACACCGTGTTGACCGCACTTTTTGTTATTCATCCTTAGTTTAGTGTTGAATAGTGATTTTTACTGTTAAAATGATAGAATACACTGTTATTTACAACTCACTATGTTTTACTGGAAAATTATAATATCCATGACAGTTCTAAATTCCTTGTTCATTCATTTGTATTTTACCTTTTATTATCTTATCTTCTTCTCACGTTGGTTTATATATCTTATGTTTTTTCTAAAAATAAAAAACAACAACTCCACAAAAATAAAACCCCAGACTTCACCCTCAAACAATATAGTTTTCTGCCTGAAGTCCCTAATCATTTGCTCCTTCTATCCAGTTCTTCATTTTTCTTTTGAGATATATTATTCCGAACTCTTAACGACCCCATTAAAGTTCTCCAGATGTTCTTGCTTAGATGAGACAGAAGTAATGAAGAAGAGACAACCACAAACACAATAAAACATTAAACTCTCTTTATAATAAAAATAAAAACAGAGAATTAAATGAATTTACTACTTTGCTTATCCCTCTTATCTTCCCATCCTGCTATTTCCCATACAGGTTAAAAAGTGCATTTTGGATTTGGTTCATATATCACATCAAGATGTAATTTGATTGGACTGTTCTTGCACATGCAAAAAGAATATATTACGTATGTTCAATAATCCATAGTTTGTTGTCAAATCCAACTGAGACTTAGCACGAATGGGGACCTAACAATTTGTTCATTGTTTCTTATGTGTGGCTTTGTGATCTTCCTAAGCATCTAACCAAGCCACAAAATTTCAAGGAGAACAATAAACCTCACATTGGCAAACTGTGATAACTGTGCTTTTGGCAAGAGCTTGGCTCCATCCATCATATTAATCATTGTTTGCTTAATCACGATTGACTGAATAAGTCACATTTTGGGCTCATACGACATGCTAATTATGGATTTCATTTGAATTTGGTTTAATATTATCTGGGTGTAAATGGATCATCATGTTTTGTAATTTATACTTGCTCTGAAAGCCCTGGAAAAGACATTCAAATGTTATGAAGTGTCTATCCCTACAAACATCAGAATCTGCCATTGTATTCAGAATTAAAGAATAACAGAGTTGGAAGGGACCTTGGAGGTCTTCTAGTCCAACACTCTGCTCAGGCAGGAAACCCTATAACATTCCAGACAAGTGAGTCTCCAGTCTCTTCTTAAAAGCTTCCAGTGATGGAGCATCCACAACTATCTAGAGGCAAACTGTTTCACTGGTTAATTGTTCTCACTGTTAGGGAATTTCTCCTTATTTTAAGGTTGGTTCTCTCTTTGATTAGTTTCCATTTATTTTTCCTTGTCTGGCCTTCAGGTGCTTTGGAGAATAGCTTGACCCTCTCTTCTTTCTGGCATCCCTTCCAATATTGGAACACTGCTCTCATGTCACCCCTAATCCTTCTTTTCACTAGACTAGACAAATCCAATTCCTGCAACTTTTCTTCAAATGTTTTAGCCTCCAGCCCCCTAATCATCTTCATTGTTCTTTCTTGCACTCTTTCCAGAGACTCTGCATCTTTTTTTTTATAATATTCCATGTGAAATGTTATAGAAGGACTTTGAACAAGTAGGATAGGAAATTGAAGCTTTGAACTTTGGTGTTGGAGAAGACTCCTGAGAATATGGTGGATAGCCAAGAAAACAAACTGATGGAATCATCAAAATGATCCAGAGATCACACAAATGACCAGGCTCAAATTATCCTACTTTGTACATATTATGTGAAAACTAAGCTCTCTGGAGAAGGTTCTCATGCTGAGAAGGGTATTATTTTAGATTTAGATCCTCCCATGCTATGTGGCATATCAGACAGCAAGGGTAGATATAGGTAAATGATAGGTAGATAGATAGATAGATAGATAGATAGATAGATAGATAGATAGATAGATAGATAGATAGATAGATAGATAGATAGATAGATAGATAGATAGATAGATAGATAGATAGATAGATAGATAG
>NW_015390716.1:37088-48617 GCF_001527695.2 Protobothrops mucrosquamatus | reverse complement strand
TAGATAGATAGATAGATAGATAGATAGATAGATAGATAGATAGATAGATAGATAGACAGACAGATGACAGACTTTCTCTTTATCTTCCCAGCCTTCCGTTTTAAACCAATTGCCGTTTTCTGCAAGCAAGGGAAAAGAAGGCTCCTCCCCACCGCCCTTTCCTGAAGAATGTGCTCAGAGCAAAGCATGCTGGGTAAACCTCCCCTGACACCAATCGGTAGGCAAAATCATTAGCCCAGCCAAGGAGTCAAAAAGGACGAGAAAGGCCTGCCTTTGATGCGCCACACTCGTGATCACAGCTACATGCCATAACAACCTACTTGGGTCTCGTAAGGCTGGTGCAGCTGTTACTTCATCCCACGCAGGCATCCAAAGGGAAAAAAGGCACTTTGGCTTGCCTACTGCTGCAGCATCAACACTCTGATTTATGGGCCCTATTTCCATGCGTTCACTTGCTTAAAGGAAAGGTCACAACCACACACACACACACACACACACACACAAACACACACACACACACTAACAACCCCGCTGCATTCCAAATAGCATGCTGGCATATTTATCTACACCAGGGGTAGTCAACCTTGGCTCTTTTATGACTCGTGGACTTCAACTCCCAGAATTCCTGAGCCAGCATAGCTGGCTCAGGAATTCTGGGAATTGAAGTCCACGAGTCATTAAAGAACCAAGATTGACTACCCCTGATCTACACAGTGTGGATATGATATGTTTGTGGAGATTCTCAGTCGTCCAGGTCACCGTTGTCCCCAAAGGTGCTTTTTCAAAAGGCAGCTGGACGTCCTTTGTTTTGGCTTGAAGATGTTTTGCTTCTCACCCGAGAGGCTTTTTCAGTTCTTCTTCAGTTCAGCTTCTTCTTCAGAACTGAAGAAGCTTCTTGGATGAGAAGTGAAACATCTTCAAGCAAAACCAAAGAAAGTCCAGTTGCCTCCTGAAAAAAGCACCTTTGGGGATATGTCTACGGAGATTCTCAGTCATCCAGATCAGGGTTGTCCCAAAGGTGCTTTTTCAAGAGTTAACTGGACTTTTTTGTTGTTAATAATACTAATACTAATACTAATACTAATAATAATAATAATAATAATAATAATAATAATAATAATAATAAAAAAGTTGGAAGGGACCTTGGAAGTCATCAAGTTCAACCCCTGCTCAGGCAGGTAACCCTATACCAGTGATGGCGAATCTTTTAGAGACCGAGTGCCCAAAAACTGGCCCTGCCCCCACTCCACTCCCTGCCCCGCCCCCGCTCCCACCCTGTCCTCTGCCCTGCCTGCCCACAGGGCCACTCACCGTCTCCAGGGCCCACCGCAGATCGCCCAGGCAACCCAGCAGCACCATGGCGGCCACGCCCTCTGCCCGCGCCCCGCAGCATCAACTATGCGCGATGGGGCGTGAGGGCAGAGACTTGTCCATGCTGTCTGGCTGCCATGTCCTTGGCTGCGCTGGTCCGCATGGGTCACGCTCGGGGGCGACTCTTCTCCAGGGGGGCTGCTGGTGAGGAGGGGGTCGCAGGGGGAGGCGAGGCTGGGGCAACAGCATGTGTGCCCAGAGAGAGGGCTCGGAGTGCCACCTCTGGCACGCATGCCATAGGTTCGCCACCACTGCCCTATACCAGTGGTGGCAAACCTATGGCACGGGTGCCAGAGGCGGCACTCAGAGCCCTCTCTCTTGGCACACGCGCCGTTGCCCCAGTCCTAGGCCTTCAGCTGGGTTTTATAAAACCTTTTTGCTTTAGGCCTCCGCCGCCATGTGCAAAAAAAAAAAAAGTTTCAATCAGTCAATTTCAATTTCTCGCGGGGAAAAAAAGACCTTGCAAAGTTGGAATTGATTGATTGAACTTTTTAGTCCCACCCAGTCTGCCATTACCACCGCAGCCACACCCACCCAATAAGCCACACCCACCTGGCACCAGACAATGTATAAGTGGGTTTTTGGTTGCAGTTTGGGTACTCGGTCTCTAAAAGGTTCGCCTCACTGCCCCATACCATTTTGGACAAATGGCTGTCCGGTCTCTTCTTAAAAACTTCCAGAGTTGGAGCATTCACCGCTTCTGGAGGCAGGTTGTTCCACTGGTTAATTGTTCTAACTGTCAGGAAGTTTCTCCTTAGTTCTAGGTTGCTTCTCTCCTTGGTTAGTTTCCATAGCTTCCATTAGTTTCCATTAGTTTTCTTTGAAGACATTTCGCTTCTCATCCAAAAAGCTTCTTCAGCTCTGACTGGATGGTGGGGAATGGAAGTATTTATATTTCTTGCAGACAGCTGGTCATTTGATGAGAAGAGAAACATCTTCAAAGAAAAACAAGAAAGTCCCGTTGTCTCTTGAAAAAGAACCTGTGGGTATTATTATAATTACACTTGTTATGCTAGGCACCAAAATATTGATTTGAAGGATCCTTGGACATACACTGTGGACCATCTTATCACTCATTAGGTAGAAGGAGATCAGCATGTTCCATCTGTGAGAATTTCATTGAGGAGGTTCTCTTGGAAGGATTTTGGAAAATAAATAGATTGTTGAAATGAAAGAGAAGTGGTAAAAAACGGACTGTTGATTTCTATGGCTGGTACTTCTGCAAATGCTTTTGAATCAGACTGCCAAGTAATCAATCTGTCATCTGTAATATCGCTGTCCATGAAAACATTGCACTACACTGGCATTCAGGTTTCCTGGAAATGGCTTCATATTTGACAATAGAAGAGAATCTCTGTAGTTCAGGGTTGAACTGTGGGGCCCTTGGTGCTCTCTGAGCTTGGTTATTTTCTTGCAGACATTTCATTGCCCAACTAGGTAATATTATCAGTGCTCCAGGATTTTTTTTTAAAGATATGGTACCATGGTTCTGAGATAACATCTGCCAGCAACTTCAAAACTCTGGGATGTAATCCATCAGGTCTCAGTGATTTGTATTCATCAAGACCAGACAGGTGTTCTCTAACTATTTTCTTGCTTATTTTAATTTTTATTTCCAGTCTGTCTTTGGTAGGTTGGGCTATAGTTTCTTTTTGCGTGAAGACTGGTGCAAAGAATGAGTTAAGCAGCTCTGCTTTCTCTCTACTGCATATTACTTCCTTGCCCTCTTCTCTCTTTAGTGGACCTACTTTTTCCTTCTTCTGCTTATTTATATGTTGAAAGAAACTTTTTATTATTATCTTTGACTTTGGTTGCAAGTCTTTGTTCATTCTGAGCCTTTGCTTTCCTGACTTCAGGAAAGCTATGCTGATTCAAGCTATGCTGATATTCAAGCTATGCTGATTCAAGCTATGCTGATATTCTGCCTTAGTTATGTGTCCCTCTTTCCATTTTTTTTGTATTTACCCTTTTTGTCTTTCAGTTTATTAGAGAGATCTTTTTGAAACCATGCTGGTTTCTTCTTGGATTTCTTGTTTTTTCCCCCAGTGGTATTGTATTGGACTGGGCTTTTATGATAATATTTTTCAGATTTTCCCACGTTTCTTGTTTTCCCCTTTAGGATTTTTTTCCATGGAATTTGTCTTAGGCTCTCTCTGAGTTTGTTAAAATCATCTCTTTTAAAAGCTTAAGACACTGATTGGATTATATTCTATTGCATGTGTTTATATATAATAAGTGTGCATAAAACTTATTTTATCCTTGTTTTTATAATATTGATGTATTATATTTTTTGTTTGGTTTTTAGGCTTTTAGGCTTTTAACTATAAACTTCCAGAAATCACTCTGAGAGTGAGCTTTATATATTTGACAAACACATAAATACAAATAAGTAATGATCCCCCTGTCTTTCTTCATTTATCACCAGTTTAAATTTACCACTCATTAGCATTGTGGAGAAATTTCTTTAAAAAGAAAGAGTTTCTTTATTGAAAAAGCAATGGCTGTCAAGCTTCTCCTGCAGAGGCTGATGCCAATATTCAGGTTCATTTGATATTTATTAGCATTTTCACAGAGGTCATATGTGGTTATTGTGTCACAATTTAATTGGCTACGGTAACCTTATGCCCATCTCTGATATTGCTATAGTAATAAACATAAAAGATTCTTCTCATATAAATGTCTTAAGCGTGCACAGCATGGAAGATGGATGAGCAGAGATGTACAGTACTTGGGACTGAGTTCTACTTAGCTATATGGACTCCATTTTGTCTCTAAACCAGAAAGTCAGTTACTGATGGATAGAAGATTAGGATACCTCTACAGGTGCCAAAAAGTTGCTAATATCGAAGCAAATGGAAAGATTGTTTGGAAGCTAAGTTGAATGGGTACCAAGATGCTGGGACTCTAGAAAGAGCACAGAGAAGAGCAACAAAGATGATAAGGGGACTGGAGGCTAAAACATATAAGGAACGGTTGCTGGAATTGGGTATGTCTAGTTTAATAAAGAGAAGGACGAGGGGGGACATAATAGCAGTGTTCCAATATCTCAGGGGCTGCCACAAAGAAGAGGGAGTCAAGCTATTCTCCAAGGCGCCTGAAGGCAGGACAAGAAGCAACGGATGGAAACTAATCAAGGAGAGAAGCAACCCAGAACTAAGGAGAAACTTCCTGACAGTTAGAACAATTAACCAGTGGAACAACCTGCCTCCAGAAGCGGTGAATGCTCCAACACTGGAAGTTTTTAAGAAGAGACTGGACAGCCACTTGTCTGAAATGGTATAGGGTTTCNTTACAGATATCGTCGCAGGATGGAAGCAGTTCCTAGTAAGGCCGCCTTTTGCAATTGACTAATAGCGAATTTGTCAATGCCAATGGTGTTCAAGTGGTGCTCCAGTTGTTTTGGGATTGCACCCAAGGCGCCTATTACTATTGGTACTACCTTTGCTTGCTTTTGCCACAGTCTTTCTATTTCTATTTGTAGGTCTCTGGCACACAAATGAGAAGGAAAGCTATCACTTTTATTTTTCAGCTTTCTCCCCCATTTCATCTGGAGACTGTTAGTACCTTCATCCTCTAAGTAGGTCAAGCAATCAGGTGCTACCTTCCAATTTTAGATTTTTTTTTCCTGGTGGCATTTTTGCACAAAACATTGTGCGCCCCCCCCCCCCCAATGCAGGAAATGTCAAAATGAACTGCTGGATTTTTCTTTGATAGAGATAACAATAATGAGACTTCAAGAACGGAAGCCAGTTAGATATTACTACTCTGTTCTTCTAGGGCAGGGATGTCAAACTCGCAACGTCACGTGACGTGTCATGACATTTTTTTTTTCCCATTGCCAGCAATGGGGTGAGCGCGGTTTCAGCATAACGCATCCGGCCCATGGGCCAGCAGTTTGACACCCCTGTTCTAGGGAATCTGGTCTTTGTCTCTTTAGCCAAGTTTATTCCATCTTGATGAGCAGCTGAGATGGAAAAATAAGATTTTAGGTGATGTCTAATTTTTTCATGTACAACAATCGACATTTTTTCAAATAAATAATGTCAATAATATTATTTATTTATATTTATTTACATATTAATGTTATTATCTTATAATTCAATTGTGTCTGTCGCATGTTGCAGCAGATGTACTAAATGTGTCTGTCTGGTTGACGATCTTAACTGGGGCTTATTTTTGTGGTAGGGCTTATATTATCAGCATCCTGAAAAATCATGCTAGGGCTTATTTTCTGGGAAATATGTAATAATAGTAGTAGTAGTAGTAGTAGTAGTAGTAGTAGTAGTAGTAGTAGTAGTAGTAGTAGTAGTAATAATAATAATAATAATAATAATAATAATAATAATAATAATAATAATAATAATAATAATAATAATAATAATAAAAAAGTTGGAAGGGACCTTGGAAGTCATCTAGTCCAACCCCCTGCTCAGGTAGGAAACCCTACACCATTTCAGACAAATGGCTGTCCAGTCTCTTCTTTAAAACTTCCAGTGTTGGAGCATTCACCGCTTCTGGAGGCAGGTTGTTCTTGTTCTGCCTTCGGGTGCTTTGGAGAATAGCTTGACTCCCTCTTCTTTGTGGCAGCCCCTGAGATACTGGAACACTGCTATTATGCCCCCCCCCCTCGTCCTTCTCTTCCTTAAACTAGACATACCCAATTCCAGCAACCGTTCCTTATATGTTTTAGCCTCCAATCCCCTAATCATCTTTGTTGCTCTTCTCTGCACTCTTTCTAGAGTCTCAATATTTTTTTTACATTGTGGTGACCAAAACTGGATGAAGTATTCCAAGTGTGGCCTTACCAAGGCATTGTAAAGTGGTATTAACACTTCACGTGATCTTGATTCTATCCCTCTGTTAATGCAGCCTAGCACTGTGTTGGCCTTTTTGGCAGCTGCAGCACACGGCTGGCTCATATTTAAGTGATTGTCCACTAGGATTCTGAGATCCCTCTCACAGTTACTACTATTGAGCAAGGAACCCCCTATACTATA
This sequence comes from Protobothrops mucrosquamatus, assembly GCF_001527695.2. Lineage (NCBI taxonomy): Eukaryota > Metazoa > Chordata > Lepidosauria > Squamata > Viperidae > Protobothrops > Protobothrops mucrosquamatus. The sequence goes on along the minus strand of NW_015390716.1, from coordinate 42,249 downwards.
CCTGTATATTTGGTTTTTCTTGCCTAAATGTAGAACCTTACTTTTTTCACTATTGAATTTCACCATTAAATTGTTAACATCTGTTGATTGCTATGAAGCAAAAGAGCTAAAGCATTAAATCTATGTGAGAACATGCTCATCTAAAAAACACAGGTAGTCCTCTACTTGCATTCGCAATTGAGCCCAAAATTTCTGTTGCTAAGTGAGACAGTTGTTAAGTGAGTTTTGTCCCATTTTACGTCCTTTCTTGCTACAGTTAAGTGAATCACTGCAGTTGTTAAGTTAGGAACACACAGTTGTTAAATGAATCTGTCTTCCCCATTGATTTTGCCAGTCAGAAGGTCACATGACCCCGGGACACTGCAACTGTCATAAAAATGAATCAGTGGCTAAGCACCAGAAATTTGATCATGTGACTATGAAGATGCTGCAATGGTTGTAAGTGTGAAAAACAGTCCTAAGTCACTTTTTCTAGTGCTGTTGTAACTTTGAATGGTCACTAAATAAACTGTTGTAAGTCAAGGACGACCTGTAGTCTTTAAACATTTGGTGATCCTTCCTTATCCCCACTTGGCCTCATCAATGTGATGCTTTGGTTGAGGTGTTTTGCAACAATAATTGCAAAAAAAAAAAAAAAAAAGTCCCTGCCTGCTTTCCTTCACATCAACGTTCCTTAATAGACAGCCAGAATTAAATCAAAATGTTAGGCTCTTCATTTAAACAAATAAACACCAACTAGCAGTCAGGAGAGTTGATGAAAATTAGTTAATTGCCGCACACATGGACAGACTTCAGCAAAGTTTCAACTGAGCATCCGAGAGCAGGCTAAGTCCAAAAATGCTAAGAACTCCTGGCAGCCTGGCAGTCAGACAAACCAGCCATCAACAGGCACATAGAGATAAGCAACATCTACATACCATTCAAAAGAGGCCATCAAAAAGCCAAAAAGGAGGGGAAAAAGACCTCTGCCAGCAATCAGCTCCCAGATAAGCAAAGTTTAACACCAAGATTACTACTAGAACAACAATCAAGCAGTACACAACACCCCAAACAAAGAACTACCAACTCAAACAAACAATCCAGCAATAAACCAGCTAATCAAGAAGCCACCAAGAACACTCCCATCAAAATGGACAGCTAATCAAGGATAGTTTATGTGTTATGATTCCGACAGATGAAATTCTTCAAAGAACTTTGAGGCATTGTTTACCTTAAAGAATCTTTATTGGAGTAGCATAGCTTCGGCACTAACATAGTTGAAGCCAAAATCTGGATTCCCCTTTCCTTAGCACATAGTATCAAACACAATTCCGTCCTCTAATTAACAGTCATAAATCACATTCTCCAATTAGTTTGAAATGCAGGCTTTCCCTCCTGTTCTCCAATCCGCCATTCCTTATCATCTCTTATTTCAAAAGCACTATACAATATTGTTATGTCTAACTAACTCCCATCACATTATGCTTCAAAGCATTGGCTTTCCCTGGAAGTAGGTCATGTGATTAACTAAGAGAGGATGCTTCGATGAAAGAGTATATCTGTAGCTCAGGGTTGAACTATGGGGTCTTGGTATTCTCTACGCTTGCTTGTTGCTTTGCAGACACTTTATTACCCAATTAGGTAACATCATTGGTGTACCATCAGTCAGACAAACAAACTATGAGTAAACATCAGCCAAATCAAGGAACCACCAAGATTACTCCCACCAAAATGGACAGGACAAGCCATTTGTATATAAACAGAGAGCAAACCCCACTCCCTTCTAGCACTGATGATGTTGTCTAGTTGGGTCATGAAACATCTGCAAGAAAGCAACCCAGTTCAGAGAGCACCAAGGGCCCCACAGTCGTCGTCGTCATCGTCCTCCTCCTCCTCCTCCTCCTCCTCCTCCTCCTCCTCCTCCTCCTCCTCCTCTTCGCAAACTCCACTCCCTTCTAGCACTGAAGATGTTACCTAGTTGGGCAATGAAACATCTGCAAGATAACCACCAAGCTCAGAAAGCACCAAGGACCCCACAATTTAAACAATTTTGAAGCATGGCAATCAATATAGCTCTGGCTGGATTGTGTTCCTTCCAAATGTTGGAATCGTCCACATAGCTGCCTTAAGATGTGAGCCAGAATTGGATAAGAGAAGAAAAGAGACACCTCCATTTATTTTCCAAAAGTCAAGTAAAATGAGAGCTTTGGCATTTACTAACCTGGCTTAAATATGCAATAAAATTTAAATGCTCGAAATAGAAGGTGGCAGAAGCAATACATGATAATATTGTATTATATGATTGATGCATTTACAGGTAGTCAGGCTATGACCACAATGGAGCTTCTCCTTTCTTTAACCACCTCTAGGCATGCTCAGAATTATCTGACACTGGCAATCAGAATAACAGAATAACAGGGGTTCAAAAGGACCTTGAGGTCCTCTAGTCCAACCCCCTGCTCAAACAGAAGACTCTATACCATTCTGGACAAATGGCTATCCAATGTCTTCTTGAAAAACCTCCAGTTATGCAGCACTGATGTTCTGCTGAATAATTATTCTTACTGTCAGGACATTTTTCCTTAATTCTAGGCTGCTTCTCTCCTTGATAAGTTTCCATCCATTGTTTCTTCTCTTGCCTTCTGGTGCTTTGGAGAATAGATTGTCCCCCTCTGCTTTGTGGTAGCCCCTCAAATATTGGAAGATGTTGCCATGTCACCCCTAGTCCTTCTCTTCATTAGATCAGGCATACCCAGTTCCTGAGTCTGTTCATTGTACGCTTCAGCCTCCAATCTCCTAATCATTTTAGTTGTTCTTCTCTGCACTCTTTCTAGAGACACTTGCTTCCAAAATCAGAAGCTTGGAACACTTGAAAACCAGCTTGTGCCTATTCCATCTCTCTTACTTTCCATCTTTCCAGTCTGGGGATGAGCCTGATAAATGGAATTCTGGATAGCTGATAAATCCTCTCCAATTTTCTGCTTCTGCTCCAAAGATTGTCTGAACAGACCTTCAGCCTACTGGGGAGCATCTCTGGCTGAGCACAAAACAGTCCCTGGAGCTGTTTAGATGATCTTCAGCCTGTCAGCAATGGGCATTTGATGGAGTGGAGATGAGACCAATGGGGAAAAAAACCCCTCAATTCTTGATCAAAGGAATGGTCAGGTGCATTTGGACCAAAATGAGATCTTCTCCTTTTGAAGATATAGAACGTATGGAAACCTATCCTGTTTTATCCTTCTTTTCAAGCGGGGTGTGTGTGTGTGTGTGCCTATTCTGAAGATCTCTCTTCTTGAGGACTTAGCTTTTGGGGGATTAGAAATGTTAACTGACAACCACAACCTGGAGCAGCTGCTCCCCTATATCTTTAATTAGAATGGCCCCATGGTTTCTCCCCCTAAAGCAGATAACTAATAAATGCAAGCGAGTGTCAGCCCTACAAGATGGCACACGGCCTCTTGTTTTGTCCTCGCTCTCCTTTCTTTATTTTTCCCCCTTCTCTAAATCTTTGATTAAGCCCAGCACTAAATCTACAAACGCAGGGGATGGGGGCCGGGTGTGTTTGTTGGGGGGGAGGGAGAGAGAGAGAGAAAGAAAGAAAAGATGCTATTTAGGCCTTGCCAGTTCCCGGCATTATATATGCAAATGTGGCTGTTCCTTTGGCTCCCGAGAACAGCGGGCGTTGAATGAGGCAGCGGCGGCGAGCGACACGACATCATTCATTTCCATCATTAAAACAAAAGCAGGATAAATCGGTAGCTAATTTGTAAAATATGCTTATCATACCGGCTGGTTGGGTTCTTTAAAAAAAGAAAGAAAGAAAGAAAAAAAGGAGGCACCAGCTCAAGAAGGATTGGAAGATGGGAGAGGAGAAAGACGAGGAGGGGAAGAATGGGTTGTCTGGTTCAGCTGGAATGAGTTGATTGTCTTGTTGGCTTTCAATTGTCCTTCTCCTGCCTTCTTTTTGTTGTTGTTCAGTTGCTACATCGCGTCTGACTCTGCGTGACCCCATGGACCAGAGCATGCCAGCCCCCGCCCTTATCTTCCCGGACTTTGAACATGGAACATAGAAATAGAACATAGAAGATAATAATAATAATAATAATAATAATAATAATAATAATAATAATAATAATAATAATAATAATAATAATAATAATAATAATAATAATAATAATAATAATAATAATAATAAAGTTGGGAGGAACCTTGGAGGTCATCGAGTCCAACCCCCTGATCAGGCAGGAAACCCTACACCATTTCGGACAAATGGCTGTCCAGTCTCTTCTTAAAAACTTCCAGTGTTGGAGCACTCACCGCTTCTGGAGGCAGGTTGTTCCATTGGTTAGGGACGTTGAAGGTCTTCTAAGCCAGCGGTTCTCAACCTATGGGTCGCGACCCCATTTGGGGTCGATCGACCATTTCACGGGGGTCGCCAAGCAAGGCTGTCCGCCATTTTTTTGTCCATTTTTCCCCCTTTTCCGGCGGGTGCCTTACCTCCCTTGGGCTGGGCCAGCTGGTGGTTGGCCTGCTCCGTCTCTGCCGCTTGCCAGCTACGCCTCAGACAGCGTAGGGGGCGGAACCACGCATGCACGGCGCTCCCGGGCAGGGAAAGTCCTCGACTTACGACCAGTTGGGTAGTCCTCGGCTTACGATTGGTTTAGTCCTCGACTTACGACCGGTTTAGTCCTCGACTTACGACCTGTTGGGGGTCGCAGCATTAAAAAGGTTGAGAACTACTGTTCTAAGCCAACCTCCTGCTCAAGCAGGAGACCCCTATATCATTTCAGATAAATAGTTGTCCAGTCTCTTTGTGAAGCCTCCAGTGATGGAGCACCCACAATTTCTGAAGGCAAGCTGTTCCATTGGTTGATTGCTCTCTGTCTTAGGAAATTTCTCCTTAGTTCTAGGTTGTTTCTCTCCTTGGTTAGTTTCCATCCATTGTCTTGCCTTTTGCTCCTTTGGAAAATAGTTTGACCCCCTTATCTTTGTAGGAACCCCTTAAACACTGAAAGACTTCTATCAAGTCCTTCTTTTCATTAAACTAGACATACCCAATTCCTACAACCGTTCCTTATATGGGAGTGGGAGGCACCGTTATGCGGTGGTTCTCCTCCTTCCTCACCGACCGTACGCAGTCTGTATTGGCAGGGGGACAGAGGTCGACTCCTAGACCCCTAAC
>NW_015390716.1:29668-36842 GCF_001527695.2 Protobothrops mucrosquamatus | reverse complement strand
CATCAGACCTGGTTACCTCCGAGACCGCCTTCTGCCTCAGATTTCCTCCCATAGACCGGTACGCTCCCACAGAGTGGGTCTCCTCAGGGTGCCGTCGGCCAAACAGTGTCGGCTGGCGACCCCCAGGGGGAGGGCCTTCTCTGTGGGTGCCCCCACCCTCTGGAACGAACTACCCCCCGAGATCCGGATGATTCCGGATGTCCTTACTTTCCGCCGCGCCCTCAAGACATGGCTTTTCCAGCAAGCGGGCCTGACCTAAGGAGGATTTTATTTAGGGACGATTTTAAGTATAATTTTAATTGGAACACAGCTTGAATATTTGGTTTTTAATTTGGTTTTAGAGGGGTTTTTATTTTTATTGATATGTGTATCTGTTTTAATATGCTGTGCACCGCCCTGAGTCCTGCGGGAGAAGGGCGGTATAGAAATTAAATTAATAAAAATAATAAAAAAATAATAAATAATAATAAATATATATATATATATATATATATATTGGTTACAATGCTAAAGCTCAGGATGTTACAACACAGCCAACCACCCAGGATGTTGCAACCCATTACCCAGGTCATTATAACACAAAAGACTAATGGGCACACAGCCAGCACCTCAAGTACTCAGGATGTTACGAAACAGCTGAACATTCCACAAACAATAACAGCCAACCAATCCACACAGCCAACCAACCCACCTACAGCAACTAAGCCAGCACTCCACACACACCCCACCAATATTTATAGAGAGACGGCAGCTCCGATCACACTTTGCTCGCACAAGCACGAAACCAAAGACCCCAGCCTGAAGATGACGAGTGGGACCTCGTCGAAATGTTGCCAAGATACTCTCAATCTTACACAGGAAAAGACCCGAATACGCCAAGACCTACATATATATATATATATAAAACCAGTAGCACTTCCTCTGAAAAACCTGTTTGTCCATTTGAATAATAATTGAGGCAGTTTTCAGGATGATAAGCAAAAGGCCAGTTGTCAGATTCCAGGGGAGGGTGGCTTGCAGCCTGTAGGCAGCAGGCCAGATAGCGTAGCTGTCTTGCCATTATATTATGGAGCTATTAAAAAATGGCTGAACAGGTAGTCCTCAACGTACGACCACAGCTGAGACCAGAATTTCCATGGCTAAGCAAAGCGGTTGTTAAGTGAGCAGTGCCAGTGTCAACGCTGCTAACATCGGATGTTTTTGCTTTGACAACAGTTGGAGATGCAACCATTTTCCTTCTTATGTTTTACTCTTAGAATTGGAGTTAGAATTAGATGATGCTGGGGGGGGGAGGAATGTGCATGGGAGTTTAGTTAGACATAACAATACTGTAACTAGTGTGAGAACCAAGGTTTTTGAAATAAGAGATGATAAGAAATGGCGGGTTGGAGAACTGGAGGGAAAGCCTGCATTTCAAACTAATTGGAGAATGTGATTTATGACTGTAAATTAGAGGAGGGAATTGTGCTTTGGTACTATGTGCTCAGGGGAGGGGAATTTAGATTTTGGCTTCACCTGTGTACGTGCCGACGCTATGCTTCTCGAATAAAGATTCTTTAAGGTAAACAACGCCTCGAAGTTCTTTGAAGAGTTTCATCTGTCGGAACCATGACAGCCAGATTTGACGATGCTTTTTTTTTTTTTGCCACCGTTGTTAAAAAAAAAAACACCACTGCTGTTGTTAGCTGAATCACATGTGAATCAACTTCCCCCATTGACTTTGCTCACTGGAAGCCAGCTGGGAAAGTTGCAAACGGCAGCCACATGGCCCTGGGCTATGGCAACATCGCAAGGACATGAGGGTTGCCCAGTGCCCCAATTTTGTTCATGTGACCTTGGGGATGTTGTGACAGTTGTAAGTGCGAGGACAACTCCTAAGCCCCCTTTTCCAGTGCTGTTGCAACTTTGAATAGTCGCTAATGGAATGGTGATCAGGTATACCTATACATTATGAACCTGGTTAGTCAGATTGCCTAATCACACTGTCAGTTTATAGACGTCAGGACTTGGGATTTCAATAAATATGGGTCAGTTCCCTATCTGAGGAGGCCCTTTGACCTAAGAGAGCCAGTTTGTTGTAGTAGTTAAGGTTCTGGCCAAGAAACGAGGAGACTGTGAGTTCTAGTCTTGCCTTAGGCCTGAAAATTGACTGGGTGACTCTCTAAGCCCAACCCACCTTGCAGGGTTGTTGTGAAAGATAGGAGGCGAGAACATTCGGCATGCAGGCTGTTGTGAACTGAGCAAAAACAAAGAGGAGACTGGAATAAATAACAATCCCTTCTAGATGGAAACTTTCTGTTAGGAAGAAAACCATCATGGATACCAGCAACAGGAAGTGCATTGCCACAAAACCCATCCAGTCTGTTTGTCCTGGGGAGAGTAGCAGGTTCAGCCCAACGTCTACGAAGTGAGAGAGACTATGAAGCCAGGAGATGTTATTTTCCCATTCCAAGCCTGGTCCTATGGAACAGCCTTTCCTTAGATGTTTGAGTCCCTCTTTTTCAATAGCTTTCCCAAACACAGTGAAGGCAGCGTTCTTCCAGAGGGTGTTTCGTATTTAGTTGGTTATTGCCATCTATTATTATTATCTGGTTGTTGTTGTTAGTTGCGAAGTCGTGTCCGACCCATCACGACCCCATGGACAACGTTCCTCCAGGCCTTCCTGTCCTCTACCATCTTCTGGAGTCCATTTAAGCTCACGCCTACTGCTTCAGTGACTCCATCCAGCCACCTCATTCTCTGTCGTCCCCTTCTTCTATTGCCCTCCATCTTTCCCAGCATCAGACTCTTCTCCAGTGAGTCCTTCCTTCTCATTAGGTGGCCAAAGTACTTGAGTTTCCACTTCAGGATCTGGCCTTCTAAAGAGCAGTCAGGGTTGATCTCCTCTAGGACTGACCGGTTTGAACGTCTTGCAGTCCAAGGGACTCGCAGGAGTCTTCTCCAGCACCATAGTTCAAAGGCCTCAATTCTTTGTTGCTCAGCCTTTTTATGGTCCAACTTTCCCAGCCGTACATTGCAACTGGGAAAACCATGGCCTTGACTATATGCACTTTTGTTAGCAGGGTGATGTCTCTGCTTTTTAGTATGCTGTCTAGATTTGCCATAGCTTTCCTCCCCAGGAGCAAGCGTCTTTTAATTTCTTGGCTGCAGTCCCCATCTGTGGTGATCTTGGAGCCCAGGAAGATAAAATCTGTCACTACCTCCATTTCTTCCCCATCTATTTGCCAGGAATTGAGAGGGCTGGATGCCATGATCCTGGTTTTCTTAATGTTGAGTTTCAAGCCAACTTTTGCACTCTCCTTCTTCACCTGCATCAAGAGGCTCTTTAGTTCCTCTTCACTTTCTGCCATTAGAGTGGTATCATCTGCATATCTTAGGTTGTTGATATTTCATCTCCATTTTCGCCTTCCACCTGCCTTTCCCTTCCTTTTCTTTCCCTTTCCCTCCTCCATTTCGTCTTCTCTTTTTCCTTCTCTCTGTTTTCATCTTCATCTGTTCCATCTTCCTCCTCTTCCTCTTTCTCCTTTTCTTCTCCTTCTCCTCCTTCTCTTCACCTCCTCTCCCCTCCTCCCCTCCTCCCTTGCTCCTCCTCCTCTTCACCTTTCTCCTTTTCCTTCTCTTCACCTCTCCTCCCCTCTTCCCCTGCTCCTGCTCCTCTTCCCTGTTCTCCTTCTCCTTCTCCTCCTCCTCTTCCCCCCCCTCCCCTCCTCCCCTGCTCCTTCTCCTCTTCTTTGCCTTTCTCCTTCTCCTTCTCTTCCCTTCCTCCCTCTCCCCTGCCCTCTCCTCCTCCTTTTCATTCCCTTCCTCCTTGTCGCCTTTCTTCTCCTTCTCCTTCCCATCCTCCTCCTCTTCCTCTTTCACCTTCATCTCTTCCCTCTCTCTCCCCCTTTCTTTTCTTCTTCTTCTTCCTCCTCATTCTGATTGTCTTGTAGAAAGAGATTAATTTTTAAACCATTCTTTCCATGAATGCTTTATTGCAACTGCTATCGTGGATGCTTTAGATTGGTTTAGGTTGATATAAATTGCCAGGATTTGGTGGCATATAAATGCAATAAATGAATCCCCTTCTCTAGCATTGTCCTCCAATATATCTGAAAATCAAACAGCAGCCGATACTAGGAAAGAGAACATTTTCACTCTTCAAAATGTAAGGCAGGGCAGGGAGCGAATAAAATGGAAAATTATACAATATATTCCTCTCACATGATGATTTGAATTCCAAGGACAAGGAAGGGAGATACTATAGAAGCCCCTTTCCACTAGAAAATTCATTCTTAGTTCATTCTAAGTTCCCTTCAGATTTGATGGTCATCAGTGAAACTTTCTTTTTATACTATTTTTACACACAGGCACGCCTGGTTGATTACATGCCAACCAATTGGTGTCAACTCTTAACAACCACATGGATGAACTTTCTGCAGGACAATCTATCTCCTTCTGGTCTTCTGATGACGATGCTTCCATTGCTGCTGGAACTGCTTCCATCTAACACACCTACACACAACAGCAATAGCACTTAGACTTATATACTGCCCCATAGTGCTTTATGGCCTGTTCCAGTTAGTTTACAATGTCAGCTTCTTGACCCTAACAAACTGAGACCTCATTTTATTGACCTCGGAAGGATGGAAGGCTGAGTCCACCTTGAGCTGGTCAGGATCGAACTCCCGACTGTGGGCAGAGTTAGCCTGCAATACTGCATTCTACCCACGGCGCCACCACAGCTCCTACAAACACAAACGGCTCCACAAACACACCCAGAGACATATTCTCTACAGACGGTCTTTGACTTATGACATCAATGGAGGCCAACATTTCCATTGCTAAGCAAAACCATTGCTAAGTGAGTTCTGTCCCTTTTGCGACTTTTTTTGCTACGGTTGTTAAGTAAATCGTGTGGTTGTTGAGTGACTCTAGCTTCCCTCATTGACTTTGCTTGTCAGGAGCCAGATGGGAAGGTCGCAAATGGTGATCACAGGATCCCGGGACAGTGCAACCATCATAAATACATGCCAGTTGTCAAGCACCCAAATTTTGATCATGTGACCCTGCGTGTACTGTAATGGTTGTAAGTGTGAAAACCAGTCATAAGTCACTTTTCTCACTACTGTTGTAACTTCAAATGGTCATTACATGAATTGTTATACATCAAAGACTCCCTCTACTTGGTTCTTAGTTCTTCATTGGCCAACCAGGTTTGCTATTCTCGTGATATTTTGTGGGATGGTTTCTTTCTTTCTTTCTTTCTTTCTTTCTTTCTTTCTTTCTTTCTTTCTTTCTTTCTTTCTTTCTTTCTTTCTTTCTTTCTTTCTTTCTTTCTCTTCCTTCCTTCCTTCCTTCCTTCTTTCTTTCCCTTCCTTCCTTCCTTCCTTCCTTCTTTCTTTCTTTCCCTTCCTTCCTTCCTTCCTTCCTTCCTTCCTTCCTTCCTTCTTTCTTTCTTTCTTTCCCTTCCTTCCTTCCTTCCTTCCTTCCTTTCTCTCTCTCTCTCTCTCTCTCTCTCTCTCTCTCTCTCTCTCTCTCTCTCTCTCTCTCTCTCTCTCTCTCTCTCTCCCTCTCCCTCTCTTTCTTTCTTCCTCCCTTTCTCCCTCCATCCAATGATAATAATAATAATAATAATAAAATTGGAAGGGACTTTGGAGGTCATCTACTCCAACCCCCTGCTCGGGAAGGAAACCCTATACCATTTCAGATAAATGGTTGTCCAGTCTCTTCTTAAAGACCTCCAGTATTGGAGCATCCACAGCTTCTGGAGGCAGGTTGTTCCACTGATTAATTGTTCTAGCTGTCAGGAAATTTCTTCTTAGTTCTAAGTTGCTTCTCTCTTTGCTTAGTTTTCATCTGTTGCTTCTTGTCCTGCCTTGGAGAATAGACTGACTTCCTCTTCTTTGTGGCAACCCCTCAAATACTGGAAGACTGCTATCGTGTCACACTACTAGTCCTTCTCTTCATTAAACTAGACATACCCAATTCCAGCAACAATTCCTTATATGCTTTAGCCTCCAGTCCCCTAATGATCTTCCTTCCTTCCTTCCTTCCTTCCTTCCTTCCTTCCTTCCTTCCTTCCTTCCTTCCCTCCCTCCCTCCCTCCCTCCCTCTCTCTCTTTCTCTTTCTTTCTTTCTTTCTTTCTTTCTTTCTTTCTTTCTTTCTTTCTTTCTTTCTTTCTTTCTTTCTTTCTTTCTTTCTTCCTTTGACTTGCCAGCATACCATACAAACCTGCAAGGTAAACAAAGAAGCAGGCGTGGATGGACGGTTGGCCCTCCTGTTTTGCAAAGCATCCTTGGTTGATTTGCCAGCTCCTCAGCCGTTCAGCTGTTAAAGGGCAGTGCCTCTGGCAGTGCAGATTCTCCGCCGTGTTGAGCTGAAGGATCACCAGATGGAGCCTGATTGTGGTTATTGAAGTAGGGTATGGATTCTCAGATGCTTGCTCTTCCTGGCATATGCAAAGTGGAGGCAGGCATCTGTTTTGCCTTTGTTTTCTTGCGCGGAGGGTGGGAGGCTGGCTTTTTTTTTTTTAAAAAAAAAAGACACAGTCATAAATTCAGACAAGTATCCTGTGGATAGGGTGCCCCATGGATGACACCAGGGATTCTCCCGTTCGATGGGGCCTCTCTGATGAACAAGGAGGCTGGGAAAGACAGGGAATTTGAAAAGAGTGAAGGAGCCAATGGGATTGTCATCAGTCTGTTGTCTTAAATTTACTTGCTTACTAGAGGAATGATGACCGGCTGTACTGTGGCACAATGCCAGAAACTGGGGGGAAAAAGGGAATGACGCAGGGTGAGCTTCGAAGCGTGATCTTGCAGAAAACGCTGGAAGGAAATTGAAAATCAAGACCATCGTCACGCAAGGAAGGAGGGACTTGCAAACCTTAAGATTGGCTCAGCTAGATCAAAGGCCCTTCCACCCCGGATTTTCTTTTTTCTTTTCTTTTTTTTAAATTTTATTATTTAAACCGACAAACAAAACAAAACAAGACATAATACACATATATACACAATATATATTTTAACATCAACTTCGTAACAGTAATCTTCTATTATTTACATTTTCCCCCTTATTCTTCTTTAGAGTATTTATCCTTATTGCCCCATTATTTCTTATTTGCATTTTTCTTCCTTCATACATTATTATATACACATTTTCCACGTTTAACCTTTCCACATTTATTCTCTC
>NW_015390716.1:24655-29150 GCF_001527695.2 Protobothrops mucrosquamatus | reverse complement strand
CAGTTCTGAAAGTGAGCCCTTGATGTGATAATAATCAATGCTGCTCACAGTGTGATTCCTTAGGTTTGAGAAACACATTTCAAAACCATAGGAGATGAGATCTTCTCGGAATATTTGACCAGTTTCATCTTCATTTTCTAAATCTCTCTCTCTGTCTCTCTCTGTCTCTCTCTGTTCCTCTCTCTCTCTCTCTCTCTCTCTGTGTGTGTGTGTGTGTCTCTGTCTCTGTCTCTCTCTGTGTGTGTCTCTGTCTCTCTCTGTCACTGTCTCTGTCTCTGTCTCTCTGTCTCTCTGTCTCTCTGTCTCTGAGTCTCTGTCTCTGTCTCTGTCTCTCTGTCTCTGTCTCTCTGTCTCTCTGTCTCTGTCTATGTCTCTCTCTCTGTGTGTGTCTCTGTCTCTGTGTCTCTGTGTCTCTGTCTGTCTCTCAGTCTCAGTCTCAGTCTCTGTCTCTGTCTCTGTCTCTGTCTCTGTCTCTGTCTCTGTCTCTGTGTCTCTGTCTCTCTGTGTCTCTGTCTCTGTCTCTGTCTCTGTCTCTCTCTCTCTCTCTCTCTCTCTCTCCCCCCCCCCCCTTCAAGAGTGAAGGTGGCTGCGGCGTAACTTTTTCTAGCCCTGCCACTTCTCCACCTTGGGTGCTCAAGCTGTTCTCCCAAAGCTGTTGCACAGATATTTCTTAAGCTGCATGCAAAACCACATTTTGACTAAGTAGGTCTGCTCAGCCAGCTGTCAAATAACCCCTGCAAACAGCAGGCTGTTCTTCAGCGTTTAACATCAAATAGATGGAGACAGACAGATGGGATAGGGTAAAAGAGGAATGGATGGCATGGGATGGCATGGCACGGCATGAGTTAGCGAGGACAGGACAGGATGGGACAGGACAGGACAGGATAGGATGGGACGGGATGGGACAGGATAGGACGGGATGGAATGGAATGGGATGGAATGGGATGGGACAGGATGGGATGGGATGGGATGGGATGGGACGGGACAGGACAGGACAGGACAGGACAGGATGGGACAGGATGGGATGGGACAGGACGGGATGGGAANGGGATGGGATGGGATGAATGGGACAGGACAGGACGGGATGGGATGGGTCAGGATGGAACAGAATGGGACAGGACAGTATGGGATGGGATTGGATGGGATGGGATGGGATTGGACGGAAAAAGGCAAGGCAAGGCAATGTAGGATAGGACGGGGAAGAACAGGACAGGATGGGACTGGATGGGATGGGATGGGATGGGATGGGACAGGACAAGATGGGATGGGACAGGACAGAACAGAACAGCATAACACAGGATAGGACAGGACAGGACAAGCTCGAAAAAGACAGGATAGAAAAGACAAGATGGTCAGATTCGACCAGATCTCACATTCCCCAAACCTGCAAGGCAGCATTTCTTTCATGAAATCTCTGGGTATTCAACCGAAACAAGGGTAGGTGGAGGGTGGGGTTGGGAATGGGGGACTGCAGGCTAATGTAGAAAGGTACTTTCAACAAAAAAAGTTATGCATATTCCAAAAAACAGGCATGCATATAAAATATCGTGATCAATTAGCTTTATACCTTTCTGTAGTGTACTGAGAAAAAAGAGATGAAAACATTATTTGGCTTTCCAGCAGCTTGAGTTGACCTTTTTTCTGCCAATAATATTCTGGGTGTTGACTTGCTCCTGGGAGGCTAAAGCAATCAATTTGTTAAGGTTAGAGGGGAAGATGGAACTTTTTGCTGCACAGGTTCAATTGATGGAATCCAGGAAGTTTTAACAAAAGACCTTCAGCCTGATGAAATGCAAGCAGCTGGGCAGCTAAAGAAAGGAACTGTGTTCATAAGGCTTTTTCCATTTACCTTACTGGAGAGGAAAGGAAAAGAAATAGAGAAGAAATAAAGGAAAGAAGGAAAGGAAATTGAAAAGAATGAAGAGAAGGCAAGGCAATAGAGAAGAAGGGAAGGAGAAAGGAAAAATGAAGGGAATAGAGAAGAAGGAAGAAAGGAAAGGAAATAGAGAAGAAGGAAGAAAGGAAAGGAAATAGAGAAGAAAGAAAAGAAAGAAGGAAAGGAAATTGGAAAGAATGAAGAGAAGGCAAGGCAATAGAGAAGAAGGGAAGGAGAAAGGAAAAAGGAAGGGAATAGAGAAGAAGGAAGAAAGGAAAGGAAATAGAGAAGAAGGAAGAAAGGAAAGGAAATAGAGAAGAAAGAAAAGAAAGAAGGAAAGGAAATTGGAAAGAATAAAAAAGGCAAGGTAATAGAGAAGAAGGGAAGGGAAGAGGAAAGGAAAAGGGAAGGAAAGGAAAGGAAAGGAAATAGAGAAGAAGGAAGAAAGGAAAGGAAATAAGAAAAGAAAGGAAAGGAAATAAAGAAAAGGATACTGTCAAATGTTAACCTTCTTCTAGGTAACCTATCACAAAAAACAATGTGAAAATGTAATGGGTTGTGAGAATAACTTGGGAGATGGGAGAAAGAAACACAGCCTAGACCAGGAGTAGGCAACCTTGGCTCTTTTATGACTCGTGGACTTCAACTCCCAGAATTCCTGAGCCAGCCATGCTGAGGAGAAATGGAGAGGTTTCCATGCTGAGCCAGGCTGTCTCAGGAATTCTGGGAGTTGAAGTCCACGAGTCATAAAAGAGCCAAGGTTGCCTACCCCTGGCCTAGACAATAATCCAATAAACGAACTCTGAGGAAAGAAAACAACAACAACAAGCTGTAGAGACCAAAGGTCTTTTGAGGGATGAGATCTTTTCCTACATGCCCCACCATAAATTTCATTTTGAGGCTACATAGCTGGAATGCAGCATCTAAAGCAGTGATGGTGAACCTTTTAGAGACCGAGTGCCCAAACTGCAACCCAAAACTCACTTATTTATCGCCGGGTGCCAGGTGGGCGTGGCCCACTGGGTGGGCGTGGCTGTAGTGGTCATGGCAGACTGGGTGAGTGTGGCCAAGGTGGGTGTGGTCACCTTGATGTTGCTCGTGGGGAGGGACGCCTGTGGGGGACGGGCAGGGCTGGGGGAGAACCAGGGGGTCTCTGGCAGGTGGGGCAGTGGGCAGGAGACTCGTCCTGCGGGGTGAGGTGAGGCAAGGCGAGGCAGGGCGGGGGTGCCATTGTCGCAGGGCAAGGCGAGGCAGGGGCCGGGGTGGCTGCCTGACACCATCGGTCCCCGCACACAGAGGCCAGCAAGCCCATGGGGGCCAACAGTGTCCATCAGCAGCCACAGCCTGCCGGCCCCTCAACCGGCGCACTCTGGGGCTCCGCAGCCCACCGCTAGCAGTTCAGAGAAGCCACCTCTGAGCTGGACAGACGGTCGACAGCTGAGGAGGCGATGCAGTGGGTCGTGTCTGGGAAAAGGAGAGCATGTGAGGCCAGGAGGGATGGGACGGGGGGGAGGGAAACCAGCTGTGCTGGGATGCATCTGGCCATGTAGGACCTCGGCGAGTTAGCAGGCAGCTGGTTGAAGAGGGACGGTTGCCATCTCTGGGGCATGGTGCGTATGCCCACAGAGAGGGCTCTGAGTGCCACCTCTGGCACGCGTGCCATAGGTTCGCCACCACTGGCCTAGACAATAATCCAGTAAATGAACTCTGAGGAAAGAAAAAAACCAACAAGCTGTAGAGACCAAAAGTCTTTTGAGGGATGAGATCTTTTCCTACATGCCCCACCATAAATTTCATTTTGAGGCTACAAAGCTGAAATGCAGCATCTAAAACTGCATTTCTCAACCTTGGCAGCTTGAAAATATATGGACTCTCAGGATTTCTCAGCCAATCTTGCTGGCTAGGGAATTCTGGGAATTGAAGTTCATGCATCTTAAAGTTGTCAAAGTTGAGAAACATTGCTCTATATCAATTTATCGTCCAAATCCAGTTGGCAGCTCAGGAAGAAAAAAAAAGCAGCCATCCCAAAAAGATTGTGAAGCCTAAAACATATAAGTTTTAAAAGGTTTAAAATGAGAATTAAATTGAAAATAAGTCTCCAGTTTTCTGGCAGACAAAGCATCTCGTCAAAAGTGCCATAATAAAGCATTAAGATAGATAAGATAAGATAAGATAACCTTTATTGTCATTTTTTTACTGTGGGCACAACGGCACACATCAAAAATGAAATTTAGTTGCCCACTCTCAAAGTGAAACACATACATGACACACACCTAAACATACTATGTACAACATATGTATAGACCCACACCCCTACATACACCCCTGCCACAAAAAAGAGGGAGTCAAGCTATTCTCCAAAGCACCTGAAGGCAGGACAAGAAGCAACGGATGGAAACTAATCAAGGAGAGAAGCAACTTAGAACTAAGGAGAAACTTCCTGACAGTTAGAACAATTAACCAGTGGAACAACCTGCCTCCAGAAGCGGTGAATGCTCCAACACTGGAAGTTTTTAAGAAGAGACTGGACAGCCGTTTGTCTGAAATGGTGTAGGGTTCCTGCCTGGGCAGGGGGTTGGACTAGATGACCTCCAAGGTCCCTTCCAACTTTATTATTAT
>NW_015390716.1:21500-22851 GCF_001527695.2 Protobothrops mucrosquamatus | reverse complement strand
GAAACTTCCTGACAGTTAGAACAATTAACCAGTGGAACAACCTGCCTCCAGAAGCGGTGAATGCTCCAACACTGGAAGTTTTTAAGAAGAGACTGGACAGCCGTTTGTCTGAAATGGTGTAGGGTTCCTGCCTGGGCAGGGGGTTGGACTAGATGACCTCCAAGGTCCCTTCCAACTTTATTATTATTATTATTATTATATACATAGCAAATAAATATTAAATACTGTCCATCTTGAATATATAATGGAAGGAGGAAGCTTGAGAGTTCATTATTCATTGTTTCTCAATCTTGGCAGCTCAAAGTTGTGTGGACTTCAACTCCCAGAATTCCTCAGCAAGCAAGATTGGTTGGGGAATTCTGGGAGTTGAAGTCCACATATGTTCAACTTGACAAACTGCTTTAGTTTTGTGACAGGACATGTAGGAACAAATCTCATCCCTCAAAAGATCTTTGATTTCTTCAGCTTGTTGGGATTTTTTTGTTTCCTCAGAAACAGTTCCCCAGAATCTCAAGCGGAACTTCCCCATGGCTGGCTGGGGAATTCTGGGAATTGAAGTCCACAAATCTTCAAGCTGCCAAGGCTGAGAAATATTGATCTGAAGCCAAAGGGAAGAGAATTGGTGTCAAATGCTGCTTTTTAAAAAGTAATAATAATTCTCCAAATATTGGTCTAGTCCAGGGCTTTTCAACCAGTGGTACGGGTACCACCTGTGGTACATTGGCACCTGGCAGGTGGTAGACGACCATCCTAGAAAAGTGGTAGCAGGGGAGGGGAATGAGCTGAACTGGTGGCAGAACCACACAAGCCTGAGCGAGAGATGGCTGGAGCTGCAGGGCTGTCAGGGTTCAGCGGAAGCGCCAGGATCAATGCCGCTTTCCAGCTGATTGGCGCTTCTTCGGGGCTGTCAGGGCTCAGCGGAAGCGCCAGGATCAATGCCAGGATCCAGCTGCAGCTCAGCGCTGATCCTGGCGCTTCTGCTGAGCCCAGAAGAAGCGCCGATCAGCTGGAATGTTGCAGCATCTCCAGGCTCTTGCCATTTACATTCAGATGCTTGGCAACTGATTCATATTTATGACGGTCACAGTGTCCCAGGGTAATGTGAAGTGACCAAAACCTGCTGCAACCACCCAGCAGACGGGGGGAATAAAAACCAAACACCCCCACCCCACCCCCACTGCCAATCCTCAACAGAAATGCTCACAACAATGAAAACAGTTTTGGTCACCGCGATGTAAAAAAGATGTTGAGACTTTGGAAAGAGTACAGAGAAGAGCAACAAAGATGATTAGGGGACTGGAGGCTAAAACATATAAGGAACGGCTGCTAGAATTGGGTATGTCTAGTTTAA
>NW_015390716.1:13415-15063 GCF_001527695.2 Protobothrops mucrosquamatus | reverse complement strand
GGCGAAAAAGGCGCAGGTCCGCAACTGTACGTAGGTCGGGGGGTAGGTCATTCCAGAGGGCAGGAGCTGCCACAGAGAAGGCTCTCCCCCTGGGGGTCGCCAGCCGGCATTGTCTGGCCGACAGCACCCTAAGGAGGCCCTCTCTGTGGGAGCGGACTGGTCGAAGGGAGGTGTTTGGTAGGAGGCGGTCTTGCAAATATATACGTATATAATACATATACGTAGCTATCTTGATTTTGCAGATTTGATATGTTAATCCTAGTTTATCTCATTCAGGTGCATAAGTACTCATAAGCGCATCCAGGCTATGTTCAGCATCCATTCATTTTTGATCCAAACTTTTTTTGTTTTGTTCTATTACCCATGTTTCTTAAATACTCTAGTCCAGTGATGGCAAACCTTTTAGAGACCAAGTGCCCAAACTGCAACCCAAAACCCGCTTATTAATCGCAAAGTGCCAACATGGCAATTGAATCTGAATACGGAGGTTTTAGTTTAGAAAAAACAACTCATACATTAACATCTTTTGTCTTAAAAGAAAAATACAATAACGAAGCTTTCAATGATACAAACATATGGCATGCTTTTGAACAATTAATGTGATTTTTTCTGTTGTATGCATGCTGATAATTTGTCTGACCTTGGCTCATACTTTGCAAGTTTGAGAGCAACACATGTAGCACTCAGGTCATCTGTTAGTCTGTTTCTGGTGTCAGATTTGATATAATTCAAAGCTGAAAACAGCGTGCTCACTTCAGAGGCTTGTTTTGGCTAGGAAGGGGCTTGAGAAATGGCTTTTTCCTGAGAAAACTTAGCCAAAGAGTGAGGCACGCGTGCCCACAGAGAGGGCTTCGAGTGCCCCCTCTGGCACATGTGCCACAGGTTGGCCACCACTGCTTTAGTCCTTCTGCCCTCTTCCTTCAAGAATGAGTAAAAGTGGAAATTTGGAGAATGTGCAAATTGGGATCACAACCATCTTTTGCTAATGCAGGGATTAAAATAAAGCACTCATTTCAAAGGTCTATAGAGATTCTCAGTCATCCAGGTCTGGTGGTCCCAAAGGTGCTTTTTCACAAGGCAACTGGGCTTTCTTTTTTTCTCTCTGAAGACGTTTCGCTTCTCATCCAAGAATCTTCTTTCACTCTGACTGGATGGTGGGGAATGGAAGGATTCATATTCTTTGCAGACAGCTGGTCATTTGCATTCTTTTAGAGCAGGGGTATCAAACTGCCAGCCCATGGGCGGGATGCATCATAGCGAGACCGCGCCCACCCCATTGCCGGCAATGGCAAAAAAGTCGCAATATGTCGCGACACATCACGTGATGTTGCGAGTTTGACACCCCTGTTTTAGAGGGTTGTTGAGGCCATTTGGAGGCTTATCTGTGTCATCGGGGTCACCTGAGTAGCGCAAATGGATGTGGAGTCTTCTCTCAACAGAGGGGGAGGAATACGACATCGTCTACAACACAGTCCTTTCATCGGGACTCCATACCCATTTGCACTACTCAGGTAGCCCTGATGACACAGATAAACCTCCAGGTGGCATCAGCAACTCTCTAAGAGAATGCAAATGACTAGCTGTCTGCAAGGAATATAAATCCTTCCATTCCCCACCATCCAGACAGAGCTGAAGAAGCGTCTTGGCT
>NW_015390716.1:4117-13200 GCF_001527695.2 Protobothrops mucrosquamatus | reverse complement strand
CCTGGACACCTGTCGCATGCTATTCTAAAGCCTCTTTAAGGTTCTGTAGCTTTAATTCTCCATCCTATCTCTGAATTCATGCATGCCATCTCTCATAGTGTCGTTGTAGGGCAGGGGTGTCAAACTCAATTTCATTGAGGGTCGCATCAGCATTGCGGTTGCCCTCAGGGGGCCGGGTGGGTGTGGCCAAGGTGGGTGCGGCCTACTGGGTGGGCGTGGATGGAGTGGGTATGGCCTACTGGGTGGGCATGGCCAGCTCTATATCGTTCGCGTCAAGGGTGCCTGTGGGGGCCTGGGCAGGAGTGGGACAGATCTGAGGGTCTCTGGCAGAAGGGGGTGGGACCAGGGCAGGCCAAGGCATGGTCCACTGGAGGAGCCTCACTGTTCTTCTCAGGCCATGCGGGGGGGGCGGGGGGGGCTGGATGGTGGTGCGGGCTACCCAGAGCCCTGGGCAGCAGAGGTCAAATGCCCACCCTGCCCCTTGAGCTCCCGCGGCACCAAGCCCAGCCCCACTTCCTCAAGCAAGGCTGCTGCTCAAGGTTCTTCTGGTTCCTCGCTGTTTCCAGACGGCCTTGTGGAGCTAAGACTGAATGCGTTTCAGCATAGATGGCCACCACAAAATTATACATTGGCTCCCAGCCGGCCGGGGCCAGGGCCAAGGCAGCGGGGGCCGTTCCCTCACTGTTTCCAGGATGGCTTCACGGGCCACGTAAAGCCACTTTGCAGGCCGCATCCGGCCCCGGGCCTTGTGTTTGACATGTCTGTTGTAGGGGAAATAGGGGGAAGAAGGAGCATTATGTATGTTGGCCATCTTGAGTTACTTATAAAGTAATCAAGTTGGGATAGCAGTTAAAGACGCTGAACTTGTCAGCTGGAAAACGGACAGCCCGGGTTCGAGACCCAAGCTCTGTGCAATGGGGTGAGTTCCCGTTCCTTGCCTCAGCTCCTGCCCACCTATAGCAGTTCGAAAGCATGCAAATGCAAGTAGATAAATAGGTACCACTTTGTTGGGATGGTAACAGCGTTCCATGCACTTTGGTGTGTGTCATGCCAGCCATATGACCACGGAAATGTCTTCAGACAACGTTGGGTCCCTCAGCCAAGAAACGGAGATGAGTGCTGTGCCCTAACGTTGGACATGATTGACAGGGAAACCTTTACCGTTATCTTTTAGAAAATAAATAAATAAAATAATGGCACCCTTCTCTTTGTCCAGTTAGGACAGGGGTAGGCAACCTTGGCTCTTTTATGACTTATGGACTTCAACTCCCAGAATTCCTGAGCCAGCCACACTGAGGGAAAAGGGAGAGGTTTCCAAGCTCAGCCATGCTGGCTCAGGAATTCTGGGAGTTGAAGTCCACGAGTCATAAAAGAGCCAAGGTTGCCTACCCCTGGGTTAGAAAAAAAGTGTTTTTCTCTGGGTAGCTTTCCACCAAATTTTTGTACAGCTCTGAGAAGACCCCCCAACATTCCCACCCTTCCATAATTTTGTTTCAGATGGGTGCTTTTGTTTCTGAGCGGGCATGAGTGTGTGGCATGTGTTGCTGAATTTTGACAACCTTAAAGAAACCATCACACCCGTCAGTTCTGCTGGAGAAACCCTTTGATCGAGGGAAGCCAATGCTTTCTCTCCCACCCAACAAAGCTTTTGTAAATTAAATTATTCAGGGTTTGGGTTTTGTTTTTGTTTTTTGTTTTTTGCCTCATGTGACCTAACAGCGTGATGCTTCTGTGCAGCAATTCAAGAACGTAGAAAGATGGGATTATAATCTAATCAGATGAGATACAAGCAGCACAAAGCCAAGATGATGAGGCCGTTGGAGATGGATGAATTATGAGGGCCGAGTTAAATCCAGTGTCCTTTTCATGTTTAATTAGATTGTCAAGTTGGTGGAATTCGCTCTGCAGCAGCAGCAGCAGAGCTAAATGAACAGGAAATTTTTTGGCATAATTTCAGCGCTGAAGAATGTGGCTGATGTCTTTGGGCTTTCTCTACGTTCAGTGCCTTGGTCTCTCTTTAGTCAACTGCCTTGATCTGGCTTACTACAGTTAGTCCTCAGTTTTCAACCGATTGGCTTAGCAATGGGTTCGTTTAATGAGTTCAGCATTTACTTAAGGACTGCTATGAAAAAGTTCATAAAATTGTATTATTATTATTATTATTATTATTATTAATAATAATAATAATAATAATAATAATAAAGTTGGAAGGGACCTTAGAGGTCATCTAGTCCAACCCCCTGCTCAGGCAGGAAACCCTATACCATTTCTGACAAATGGCTGTCCAGTCTCTTCTTTAAAACTTCCACTGTTGGAGCATTCACTGCTTCTGGACGCAAGTTGTTCCATTGGTTAATTGTTCTCACTGTCAGGAAGTTTCTCCTTAGTTCTAGGTTGCTTCTCTCCTTGATTAGTTTCCATCCGTTGCTTCTTGTCCTGCCTTCAGGCGCTTTGGAGAATAGCTTGACTCCCTCTTCTTTGGGGCAGCCCCTGAGATATTGGAAGACTGCTATCCTGTCCCCCCTTGTCCTTCTCTTCATTAAACCAGACATACCCAATTCCAGCAACCGTTTTTTATATGTTTTAGCCTCCAGTCCTCTAATCATCTTTGTTGCTCTTCTCTGCACTCTTTCTACAGTCTTAACATCTTTTTTACATCGTGGTGACCAAAACTGGATGCAGTATTCCAAGTGTGGCCTTACTAAGGCATTGTAAAGTGGTCTTAATACTTCATGTGATCTTGATTCCATCCCACTGTTAATGCATCCTAGCACTGTGTTGGCTTTTTTGGCAGCTGCAACACACGGCTGGCTCATATTTAAGTGATTGTCCACTGACTCCAAGATCCCTCTCACAGTTACTACTATTGAGCAAGGTACCACCTATACTATACCTGTACATTGATCATGTGACTAACCAGATTTACAACCTAGCAAATCTACATATAATGTGACTGTAATGGGCAAATTCTGTTTACAGTCGTATGTTGGGGATTACCGGTACATGTATTATGGAATTTCGTGCTATAATTCCCTCCCCTGGGTCCTGTTTTGGACTGTATTGTTAACTGGTTAACGAGCTGCAGTATGCAAGTTGGGAATCCACATGCATGCCCCAGCCTGCCACTCGTGTGAGTTGGGATGTGCATGTGCACAGCTTTAAGGATTCGGATAATGGCAAAATGTCTGAAGCAAAATCCTATAAAGGAGCTGGCTGTATCAAACACCTGGCTGTATCAAACACGCCTCCTACCAAACACCTCCCTTCGACCAGTCTGCTCCCACAGAGAGGGCCTCCTTAGGGTGCCGTCGGCCAGACAATGCCAGCTGGCGACCCCCAGGGGGAGAGCCTTCTCGGTGGCAGCTCCTGCCCTCTGGAATGACCTACCCCCCGACCTACGTACAGTTGCGGACCTGCACCTTTTTCGCCGAGCCCTGAAGGCCCATCTATTCCGTGCGGCCGGCCTGGCATAGTTTGATTATGTTTTAGTGGGGGTTTTGTATGGGGTACTTTTAGAGCAGGCCTGTTATTTAATTTGATTTTAGAACAGAAACTTGTGTATATTTATCGTGGTTTTTATTATCGCCTATTCACCGCCCTGAGTCCCGTAAGGGAGATAGGGTGGTATATAAATTCAATAAATAATAATAATAATAATCAACCTTGAGAAAAGACACCCCAAAAAAGGATATGGTAGCCCTAAAAGGATGCCACAACGAAGGGGAAACTTATTGTCTTTTGTTCAGAATGGATTTAAATTACAGGAAGTGAGGCTCCACTATGAAGTTTGAAAAATCTCCCTAAAACAAGAGTCTTTTGACAGCAAAACTCATGACTCAGAGAAATGGTAATGAAATCCAAGAAGCCCCGTGAAAAAAAAATAGAAGTAGAAAGACCAAACTATTGGCAACAGTCTTAGAACTGAACATAAAGGTGATAGGTAGCTTCTGCCTTTTAGGAAAGGAATATCAAGAAATATTCTTCAGACTAAAAATTTGTAGACTAGATATGAAAGCCTTGGAAAAGAATGCAGAGAAGAGCAACCAAGATGATCAGAGGGCTGGAGGCTAAAACATATAAGGAACGGTTGCTGGAATTGGAGATGTCTAGTTTAATGAAAAGAAGGTCTAGGATGGTGATGTGATAGCAGTGTTCCAATATCTCAGGGGCTGCCACAAAGAAGAGGGAGTCAAGCTATTCTCCAAAGCACCTGAAGGCAGGACAAGAAGCAACGGATGGAAACTAACCAAAGAGAGAAGCAACCTAGAACTTAAGGAGAAACTTCCTGACAGTGAGAACAATTAATCAGTGGAACAACTTGCCTTCAGAAGCTGTGGGTTCTCCAACACTTTTTAAGAAGAGATTGGACAACCATTTGTCTGAAATGGTATAGGTTTCCTGCCTGAGCGGGGGGTTGGACTAGATGACCTCCAAGGTCCCTTTCAACTCCTTGCTTATTCTATTCTATTCTATTCTGTTCTGTTCTGTTCTGTTCTGTTCTGTTCTGTTCTGTTCTGTTCTGCTCTGCTCTGCTCTGCTCTATTCCATTATTCTATTCTATTCTATTCTATTCTATTCTATTCTATTCTATTCTATTCTATTCTATTCTATTCCATATCCCATCCCATTTCATTCTTCTATTCTATTCTATTCTATTCTATTCTATTCTATTCTATTCTATTCTATTCTATTCTATTCTATTTCCCATCCCATTTCATTATTCTATTCTATTCTATTCTATTCTATTCTATTCTATTCTATTCTATTCTATTCTATTCTATATGCGAGGATGTGTCTGAACAGATAGTCCTCGAATTTCAATGCTTTGTTTAGAAAAAAGTGATTTATGACCAATGCAGCATCCCAGTGGTCATGTGATCAATATTGAGATGCTTGGCAACTGACTCTTATTTATGGCCGTTGCAGTGTCCCAGGGGGTCATGTTATCACCTTTCGTGACCTTCCCATAAGCAAAATCATTGGGGAAGCCAGATTTGCTTAACAACTAACATGTTCCTAACTTAACAGCTACAGAGATTCACTTAACAACTGTGGCATGAAAGCTCGTAAAATGGGGCACCATTCACTTAACAACTGTCTCACTTAGCAACAAAAATGTTGGGTTCAATTGTGGTCGTAGGTCGAGGACTACCTGTACTTACAGAATTGGGCAGGCAATGTTTTTCACTGTAACAGTCTAGGGAAGCAAAGTTAGACTCTGAAGAAGTAGGATAGGAGAACATGGATTAATCAGTGGAATGAGCTGCCTTCAGAAGTTGTGGGTGCTCTGACATTGGAAGTTTTTAAGAAGAGATTGGAGAACCATTTGTCTGAAATTATATAGGGTTTTCTGCCTGAGCAGAGGGTTGGACTAGAAGATCTCCAAGGTCCCTTCCAACTCTGTTATTCTCTGTCTGTTATTCTGTATTCTGTGTTGGAAAAGATTCCTGAGAGTGCCAGGGACAATCGAAACAAGCAAATAGATCCTAAAACAAGTCAACCCAAAGTTCTCAATCAAGGCTCAAATGGTCAGGTTTAAATTAGCCTACTCTGTACACACATTATCTGAGGACTCAGTTCTCTGGAGAAGACCAGTGCAGTGAAAAATAGAATGAAAGAAGAAGAGAATGACTCACATCAAAACCAATGGAGCTGGTTACAGTGGCAATGAGGAAAACATTAGAAGACTTGAAGGATTAGGTTGGAGACAGATTGTCCTGGATAAAATCTAACGATGAGGTCATTAAGAGACAATGCTGACTTGGTGGTACATAATCCAACATTAAGCAAGGAGTTGGCAGCCTCCATGGCTGTTTCAACTCTCAGCTTCTGCTTTAATTCTATGACTTCCAGAGGATGTTCGCCAGAAATAGGTGCATTCAAAACACTGCACAATATCTATCATCTATCTATCTATCTATCTATCTATCTATCTATCTATCTATCTATCTATCTATCTATCTATCTATCTATCTATCTATCTATCTACCTACCTACCTACCTACCCACCCATCCATCCATCCATCCATCCATCCATCCATCCATCCATCCATCCATCCATCTATCTATCTATCTATCTATCTATCTATCTATCTATCTATCTATCGTCTATCTATCTATCTATCGTCTATCTATCTATCTATCTATCTATCTATCATCTATCTATCTATCTATTCTCTATCTCTATCTATCTCTATCTATCTCTATCTCTATCTCTATCTCTATCTATATCTCTATCTCTATCTATATCTATATATTTATCTATATCTCTCTCTATATCCCTATCCCTATCCCCAGTGCTTTTTTTGTAAAAAAAAAAAAAAAAAAAGGTGCCGGAACTCACACATGTCATATAACCCGCCTTGTTTACCCTACAAGGTTCCATCCAAAAAAGGTGTCGGAACTCCGTTCTGGGTGTTCTATGACAAAAAAAGCCCTGCCTATCCCTATCCTTATCCCTCTCCCTCTCCCTCTCCCCCCTCTTTATCTCTCTCTCTCTCTCTCTCTCTCTCTCTCTCTCTCTCTCTCTCTCTCTCTCTCTCTCTCCCTTCTTCTCTCTCTCNGTATTATTTTACTTTGTTGATGGATGGATAACTTTTCCTTTGCTTTGCTTTCCTCTCTCCTCTCCTCTCCTCTCCTCCCCTTCCCTTCCCTTCCCTTCCCTTCCCTCCCCTCCCCTCCCCTCCCTCCCTCCCTTCTTTCCTTCCTTCCTTCCTTCCTTCCTTCTTTCCTTCCTTCTTTCCTTCTTTCCTTCTTTCCTTCTTTCCTTCTTTCCTTCCTTCCTTCCTTCCTTCCTTCCTCACTCAAAGCAACTACAGCTCTCCAAAACATGTAGGATAGATAGGCAGAAGACCTGCAGAGCCCCTCCACAAACACCCACTAATACTCCTCAATTTCACAACACATGGATGGAGTCAACCATGGTTTAAACTGGACACTATGAGCATCTTAGACCAAACTAAATCCAAAAATGCTAAGGAACTCCTGGAAGTTTGGCACTCAGAAAAACCAGCCATCAACACATAAGATAAGCCACATTTGCATACCACTCAAAAGAGACAACAAAAAAGCTAAGAAAAAAAATGTTAAAAGACCAGAACACATCCTGTCCAGCAGCCAACACCCAGATAAGCAAGGATTAACACCAGACAAACAAACAAGCACGCAGAAAACAATGCCATAATCAAAGAACTAGAAAGGAGAAACACCGGTAGGGCAAGCTACTATATATAAACAGGGAGCAAACCCCACATTCACTAGCAGTGATGATGTTAGTTAGTTGAATAATGAAATGTCTGGAAGCGAACAACCAAGCTCAGAGAGCACCAAGGACTCCACAATTCAGCCTTGAGCTACATACAGTTTCTTCTTCTTTCCAAGCTGTCTGTCTATCTAGGTAGCAAAAAAAGCAAGCTATGTAACTATTGTCCCGATCATATCTCAAAAGGAATTAATTTCTTTATCACTGCTGATAACTTATTTCTACAGATTTCACCGGAGATCTGGACATATTCCTATCAACCGCTGCAAAAAACAGAATCAAAATCATATCTTGGTAGGTTGATTCAATTAACTTTTACACATCCGAGAAGTACATAAATCTTGACCTTTCTGTTTGGCTACAAGAGCTGACAGGCAAAAACCTGTCCCTATCTGGAAAGCTCATAATTTGTTTGTTTGTAACCCAGGAAAGAGAAATAGGTAGAACAAACAGAGATACAAATCCCTTGTGCTGTTCCCTTTAGGATTGATCCAAAGCCAAGAAAAAGAATAAGAAATAATATATCGGAGGAAAAGGACAGCAACGCTGATTTGGGGGCACGGAAATTGAATTTCTGCTGGCCCTCAGAGCTATTGTTAGACTTCATATTATGCTTTTTAAGATAAGAGGCAGATTGGTCTAGTGCAGTGGTGGCGAACCTATGGCACGGGTGCCAGAGGCGGCACTCAGAGCCCTCTCTGTGGGCACGTGCGCCATTGCCCCAGTCCTAGGCCTTCAGCGGGTTTTATAAAAACTTTTCGCTTTAGGCCTCCGCCACCGTGTGCAAAAAAAAAAAAAAAAAGGTTCAATCAGTCAATTTCAACTTCTCGCGGGGAAAAAAAGAGATCTTGCAAAGTTGGAATTGATTGATTGAACTTTTTAGTCCCACCCAGTCGGCCGTTACCACTGCAGCCACGCCCACCCAATGGGCCACACCTAGCCAATGGGCCACACCCACCCGGCGCTCGACGATGCATAAGTGGGTTTTGGGTTGCAGTTTGGGCACTCAGTCTCTAAAAGGTTCATCATCACTGGTCAAGTAGTTAAGTCACTAGGCTGGAAACCAAAAGACTGTGAGTTCTAATCCCGCCTTAGCCATGAAAA
This sequence comes from Protobothrops mucrosquamatus, assembly GCF_001527695.2. NCBI lineage: Eukaryota > Metazoa > Chordata > Lepidosauria > Squamata > Viperidae > Protobothrops > Protobothrops mucrosquamatus. The sequence continues at coordinate 4,835 of NW_015390716.1, read as the reverse complement.
CCAGCTGGGTGACTTTGGGCCAATCACCAGCAGACGGTGAATTCTAGTCCCTCCTTAGGCATGAAAGCCAAAAGGGTGACTTTGAGCAGTAAATAAATACCTTTCATGAAACAGGTAAGATGATTTCCACAACTGAAGGCCCATTCAAATTATGTCCTATTAATAAGCACTTCAAGCAGGTAGAAAAAGAGAACAATAAACCATGTCTAAAACTGTACAGCCATAACTTTAATGTCAGCACCTCATTTTTAGAGGCCTGAAAGTCAGCTTGAGAGTAATACAGAACTTATGCTGTATAGCAGGGGTCTCCAACCTTGGCAACTTTAAGACTTGTGGACTTCAGCTTCCAGAATTCCTCAGCCAGCAAAGCTTAAAGTCTTAAAGTTGCCAAGGTTGAGGACCCCTGCTATACAGCATTTCCAAATTATCTGTCTGTCATTCTGTCATTCTGTCTGTCTACCTACCTACCTACCTACCTACCCACCCACCCACCTACCTACCTACCTACCTATTATATCATCTCTCTCTCTCTCTCTCTCTCTCTCTCTGAAACGATGCAAAATTGCTTCTTCATTCTCATTTCTGTCCTAAAATTCTAACCAACGTGCCATCACGTGCCAGGTAATAAAAACAGAACAGAGTTCAGCCCAACTACTGTATTTTTTAAAGTCTTGCTGATTTCATGGGGAAAGTTAAACACGTGCTTAAATCACTCCTC
>NW_015390716.1:0-2443 GCF_001527695.2 Protobothrops mucrosquamatus | reverse complement strand
GGAGAGAGAGAGAGAGAGAGAGAGAGAGAGAGAGAGAGAGAGAGAGAGAGAGGCCAAAGTAAAAAGTGATCATGTTTGCAGAGAATTAGTGATATGCCCAAAGTGACCTCAGTTGGCAGCAGGGCAGTGCTGAGATGTTCGGAGAGGGTCCTTGGAGACAAAAACAACATTTTCATCAGTTAGCCGACAGCAATTCCACGTTTTGTAGAGATCTGGTGGAGAATATGGATGCTGGTCTGAAGTCTCTCCTCAACCACAGTTGAGAATTCAGGACGCAGGATAGATTAGGAAATTTTAATTGGTAAGAATGTTCCTGGGAAAAGTAAGCATGTTTTTTTAAGGCTGAAATATTCCAGGGTTGAATTTTTACATCCAGAAAATAATAAGATCTAATAAGCAATTGATCAGTGGAACAACCTGCTTCCAGAAGGTGTGAATGCTCCAACACTGGAAGTTTTTAAGAAGAGGCTGGACAGCCATTTGTCTGAAGTGGTGTAGGGTTTCCTGCCTGAGCAGGGGGTTGGACTAGATGACCTCCAAGGTCCCTTCCAACTCTGTTATTGTTGTTATTATTGTTATTTAATCTGCTCCAACTTGGATTATTGATTCAGTTCAGAAAATGAGGCATTTAAATAGCTCTGTGTTTCTCAACTTCAGCAGCTTTCGAATCTGTGACCTTCAACACCCAGAATTCCCTTCCCAGCTTGGGGGATTCTGGGAGTTGAAGTCCACCTATCTTGAAGTTGCTAAGGTTGAGAAACATGGCAATGTCTGAAGGGATGTCATGCTTAAGAGGGAGCAGATTTAAAAGAAAGGCAGATGATGTTGGAATGCACTCAGGTTTGCCGATTCATTTTATGGGCTTGTGTTCGGTCAACTTTAATTGTTTCTGAATGGGATAAATTGGCAGCAGGTAAAAAGATAGGGCCGCTGCCCTTGGCCCTATTCGGGCCCACATTTCTTGCCTTTGAAAAATAACAGAATAACAGAATTGGAAGGGTCTTCTAGTCCAGTGATGGCGAACCTTTTAGAGACCGAGTGCCCAAAAACTGCCCCGCCCCTGCCCCGCCCACTACCCCGCCTACAGGGCCACTCACCGCCTCCACGGCCCACCGCAGATCGCCCAGGCAGCTCAGCAGCGCCATGGTGGCCACGCACTCCGCACTCCGCGCATCATCTGTGTGCGACGGGGTGTGAGGGTGGAGTCTTGTCTCCGCTGCCTGGCTGCCATGTGCTTGGCTGTGCTGCTCCATGTGGTCCGCACCCGGGGGTGACTTTCCTCCAGGGGGGATGCTGGTGAGGAGGGGGCTGCAGGGGGAGGTGAGGCTACAGCATGCATGCCCACAGAGAGGGCTCTGAGTGCCACTTCTATTTATCTATTATCTATCTACAGTATCTCTATCTATTGTATCTATATATATTTATCTATTTAAAACTCTAAAAATTTTAAAAGCTATCTATCTACAGTATCTCCATCTATCCATCCATCTATCCTATCTCTATATATATATTTATCTATTTATCTATCATCTAGCCATCTATCATATCTTTATATCTTTATTTATCTATCTATCTATCATCTATTTATCTATCTATAGTAACTATCCATCTATCGTATCTCTCCCTATCTATCTATAATTAATATCTATAATAATAATAACAACAACAACAACAACCCATGTCAACCATCAACGCCAGCCAATTTGAATGTTCAATTGACTGAGGTTCATGTCTAATGAATAAAAGATAATAATAATAATAAAAGTTGGAAGGGACCTTGGAGGTCATCTAGTCCAACCCCCTGCTCAGGCAGAAAACCCTATACCATTTCAGACAAATGGCTGTCCAATCTCTTCTTAAAAACTTCCAGTGTTGGAGCATTCACCGCTTCTGGAGGCAGGTTGTTCCACTGGTTAATTGTTCTAACTGTCAGGAAGTTTCTCCTAAGTTCTAGGTTGCTTCTCTCTTTGGTTAATTTCCATCCGTTGCTTCTTGTCCTGCCTTCAGGCGCCTTGGAGAATAGCTTGACTCCCTCTTCTTTGGGGCAGCCCCTGAGATACTGGAACACTGCTATCACGTCCCCCCTCGTCCTTCTCTCCCCACTTACCCAATTCTTGTAATTGTTCTTTGTACCATTTTTCCGTTCTTAACCGTTTTATCCTCCAGCCCCCTAATCATCCTTGTTGCCGCTCTTTGCATTCTTTCTAGAACCCCAACTGCTGTAGAAGACCTCCAAGCTCCCTTCCCTCTCTATTATTCTGACCAGGGAAAAAGAGAACGTTAAATTGGTCAGAAACATCATGCACTGGGGAACAGATAACACAATTCAACTCTCACAGGACTCTTCAGGTCTCTAAAACCTGGCAACCTTAATTGTTTTTGCTTGTGGCGTTTGCTGAGCTGGAGGACAAAAGCCTGCCAAAAGATACATTTTCTGTGGTAG
>NW_015390715.1:105581-108948 GCF_001527695.2 Protobothrops mucrosquamatus | reverse complement strand
CTGAGCGGCCGGCTCCCCCGGACGGTTCGGCGGCGGCGGCTGGCCTCCCCGGGCGGGCTCCCACACCCCGCTCGCGGATGGCACGCCCGGGGCCTCAACCTGCCCGCGAGCGGGTTTGGATGAAACCCCTTGCCAGATTTTTGTCGATATATCTCCTTAATTCAGCCATCTCTTTGGGTGTCATGGCATACATTCTGGGCTTTGGAAGCTTGGCACCCGGCATGATATCGATGGCACAATCGGTTGAACGATGAGGAGGCAATACGTCGCTCTCCCGCTCGCTGAACACCTCAGCGAGGTCGGCATACTCCGGCGGGAAGGAGACCTGCTCTCCCACACCCCCTTCCTGGCTTTCCATGCCTACTTGAACGTGCTCATGTGGCGGAGGCCGGGGACCAACACCTATCCGAATTTTCCGGTAACCCCCCTCCCACCAGATCGTCGGACCCCATTTGTCTAACCACGCTAGGCCCAATATGACGGCTTCCGTCAATGAGGGGAGTACTATGAAACGGATGACCTCCCAGTGCTCTCCCATCTCCAGCCATACTGGTTCTGTAACAAACATAGCAGGGGGCCCTTCCAACAGAGAACCGTCCACTTGCTCGAACCTTACTGGTTTGACCAAGGTTCTCACCCTGATTCCTACCCTTTTCACCACAGCCTCACTAATTAAGCAACGGGTACACCCAGTATCAATGAGGGCGTCATACTCCCCCCGGTGCCCTGATTGCAGACTGAACAATGCGATAGAAATGGTGAATGGGTGGATAGGCTCACTCACCATTGGGTCTTCCGTTTCCTCAGCGTCACCGTCATAAACGACCAATTGGTGTCCCGTCACAGCAGTAGCATCTCCAGTCTTCGGCCTCTCTCCATGGGGAATGGACCCCTCAGCTTGCTGTACAGCTCTCGATCTCTCTGGGGTCTTCCTAGGGGTGGCTTTCGCAGGGGACTCCGGCTTCCCTCGGGTTGCTGGTACGGGACATTCTGCGGCACAGTGTCCTGGCTGGTTACAGCGGAAACACCTAAATGCTGGGTGAGGCGTCCCTATGGGTGGACTTGGCTCTGGCCCCAGGGCCCTTGGTCTTTCCATAACCTTACCTGGTCCTATGGACCCGTCGCCCTTAGGCCGGAATTCTTGAAGACCCGTGTCCAGGTCCAGTACCACGCGGAACCACTCTTGCAGCCTACTCGGGATTCCGCGGTATACACAAGCCTGTCGTAGTTCTCAGTCCAAACCCACCCGAAACTGGTGGACTAACAGGCGTTCCGGCCACGTTCGCAGCTTGCTGGACATAGTCAGCTGCGGGTCAGCCTCGTTGTTTGAGTGCCAGCAGTTCTCCCTCTGCATGCTGAACCCTGGACACATCTTCAAAGCGGGCCCGCAGAGCTTCCAAAAACGACCCAACGTTGGTTAGTTCCCGGGCGTGGTCACTGTCCAAATCAGCCACCCACTCTACAGCCTCTCCCTGAAGAGCTGCTGTGACTGCTCCTACCATAGCCCACTGAGATGGGTAAAGGTGGGCATAATGATCCAGGTGTCCAATTGTTTGGCTTAGGAATAATGCCAGCCGATCCGGGTTTCCATCGAATGTTGTCTGGAGGGGTGGAGGACCCCAGGCCGGTCCCTGAGGCCAGGGACCCATGCCCCACCCCAGACTGTGCATGGGGTCCACCATAGGCCTGGGAGCTGGCATCGTAAAGTCTGCTCCCCTCCTGACCGAGGGCCCAACCCCAGGGCCTGGCCTTCTGGCAGGAGCCACCATGGAATCCGACAGCGGTCTACCTGCCCCTCCAGAGTGTGGCCTATCCACCGGCAAGCATGTACTCTGAGCAGGGCCCCTCACCTGTTGCATGTCTCCTCTGTGACTAGCGTCCAGCTTTAACTTCGGACTGGCCAACCGGAAACGGGCTAGCCCCGACTGGAGCGATGATGAACCGGTTTGTGACCACAACACTGCTTCCGAACTCTGGTCCAATCGTGGCCACGGGGAGGGATCCTGGTAGCCTGCTTCTCCGAAGTGCTCCCGTAAAATATCCATTGTAGTCTGCCCAGGAGCCGTGGAGTAACTCCAGTCCTCCTCATCATCTTCGGTGACATGTCTCTCCCTCCATTGGGATATCGGCCGGCCCACGTCTCCTGGCGTAAGTGGCTGGCTGATTGCCAGGCCAGTAGTGGCCGGGCTATGCCACCACTCCCCTGAAAACCCATCCCCTCCTGGAGCAGACCCCCTGGTGCCCCAGGACATCACCTGGCCGTTCCGCTGGCCGCACCTCCACCACTTTTGGACACACCACGGGCTGGTCAGTGTCCTGAGGGGCTAGCTCTGGGACTCTAGCTGAAATCGCTTCCGCCTCTGTCCTTGTAGGCACCACCTGCTGGGTACCCTTGGCCATTACCCCAAGGGCAGACAAGCAAGCTTGCTTGTCCACAGCAAGCACTGGGTGCAAGCACAGAAAAAGAGGGATACAGAGGGAGTAAAAGTGGGTGCAGCGCGGACTTCCTGTCAAAGATCCTACCTCACCCCTGGCAAGAAAGACTCAGAGCCGCTCAGTTCACAGGTGGTATCAGTTTACTGAGAGGAATCTTCGGCATGCATGTCAAAGATACACCGCTTTCAAAGTCCGCGCTGGGAGCAACCGCCTCCCAGCGCTGTATTTACACACACACGCATTAACCCCGCCCCCCCACCCATCTAACTAGCATCCGGTCGTGCGGCCTTAAATGGCTGGCGGCAACGCCCAACAGCCTTTCCGCCTCGGCTTTTCACGGCCGCGTCCCAGCCGGCTTTAGTCCTTGCTCTCAGCTCTCCTCGCCCCAACCAGTTACAAATCACCCCCTCTGCCTCCTTGCAACCGCTTCAGTGAGTCTGGTTCCAACCGTGATATTGGAAGTCTAGCGGCTCGTCAGCAGGCTGGCGCAGCTCCCAGGACTGCTCCCCAGCCGCCTGGCGGCCCGTCAGCCCTTCAGCTGTTTGGCGGTTTGAGGAACGCCGCCGGGATGGCTGGCGTGCGGCCGCATACCAGCTGTTCGGCAGCCGAGGTTTCCGGCTGGCTGGAGGCAGGCGGTCTTGCTGGCGCTGGTTGCCTCTGATGTTCTCCGCCCTGTGCACCGTCCTTGCCCTCCCCCCCACCTGTCCATGTCGAGCCTGGAGGGCTTGACAGGAAGACTAAGACACGCCCAGACCTAGGCTGGATCACATGCCTCACACAGCCAATACTGTGTCTTAATCAAAAACAGTTCTCATTGGCTGGTTTGTTGCTATGGCTATTCCAGTTCATAAAATTTCTTACACAGTGACACTCCTCCCTTTATGACTGGAATAGACATAAAACCAAATAATTTAATACTCTTCCCATGGTG
>NW_015390715.1:101158-102586 GCF_001527695.2 Protobothrops mucrosquamatus | reverse complement strand
GATTTTAGGTAGGGATGATTTTAAGAAAATTTTAATTGACACACAGCTTCGAATATTTGGCTTTTAATTTGGTTTTATGGGGGTTTTTTGTTCTTTGATGTATTTTGTTTGTCTGTTTTAATATGCTGTGCACCGCCCTGAGTCCTACGGGAGAAGGGCGGTATATAAATTAAATTATTAAATTAAATTAAATTAAAATCTGAAGAACAATGAAGCAAGCAAATTAGTTTACTTTTGATGGCTTCTCTGACATTACAATACTTAATCTCCACATGCTTGCTTCTACTTTTCACTCTGTCACCTGTTGCCATTTTAATGCAAGCAGCATTATCTTCAAATACTGTTATAGCTTCTTTAACTTCTATGTTTAAATCCTTTAACAGCTGTACATACCAGGTTACCTCTGAACAAAGTTCAGACAGAGCAATAAATTCTGCCTCCGCAGTAGAAATAGCTACAGTTGTTTGTTTTCTGGACTTCCATCCAATTAAAGTCCCTCCAAATTATACCACAAACCCAGAATTGGACTTTCTGGTTTGCACATCATTGGCATAATCATTGTCAACATAACATTTTAACTTTAACTCTTCAGAGACCTGTATTTGAAGACCCAAATTCACAGTTCCCTTCAAATACCTCAAGGAGGTTGAAGGGTTGGTGAACTGGTGTAAGGAAAACAGCCTAGTTTTAAATACTGGAAAAACCAAAGAGATCATTGTTGATTTCAGAAAAGGCAGGTACAGCCACACTTCTCTGTGCATAAATGATTCACCTGTGGAGACGGTTACCAGCATCAAATTCCTGGGTGTGCAGCTAATGAGTAGGCTGACTTGGTCGCTCAACAGTGAGAAACTGGTGAAGCGGACACAGCAGCGCCTGCATTTTCTGTGCCGCATGAGAAAAGCACATCTTCCTTCCCCTGTCCTGACCACTTTCTACAGGGGGACAATCGAGAGCATCCTGTCATACAGCATCACATTCTGGTATGGAGGCATCATTGCTTCAGAGAGGAAGGCGGTGCAGAGAGTGGTGAGAATGGCCGAAAAGATCATTGGCAGTTCCCTCCCTCCCATCCAGGACATAGCACAGAAGCGCTGCTTGAGCAAGGTCCGTAAGATTATCTGGGACACTACACATCCTCTTCATGACCTGTTTTCCTTGTTACCTTCTGGGAGGAGGCTTTGTGGTATCCGAAGCAGAACATCCAGATTCAGCCAGAGTTTCATTCCATACAGCATTAACCTTGCGAACTCTCAAGCTTCCTCCTTCCGTTATATATTCAAGATGGACAATATTTAATATTTATTTGCTACATATATGTAGGGATGTGGGTCTATACATATGTTGTTCATAGTATGTTTAGGTGTGTGTCATGTATGTGTTTCACTTTGAGAGCGGGCAACTAAATTTCATTTTTGATGTGTGCCA
>NW_015390715.1:91625-98663 GCF_001527695.2 Protobothrops mucrosquamatus | reverse complement strand
GATTATCCTGTTTTATGCCCTGTGCACATACATTCCCATTTCTTTTTATGAGACATTTCCCATTTACAAATGTGGTCTCAAACCCTTGTTTGTCAAGACTGGAGACACTCAGTAAATTATGCTCCATTTCAGGTACACATAATACATTATTAAACCTTTCCTCCAGACATGGAATCAGCACACTGCCTTTTCCCATGACGTTTGCCTTCTGGCCATTTGCTAAGGCCACTGCATCTCCTCCAGTTGAATCCAATCTGGAAAACAACTTAGAATTATTAACAATTGTTTGACTAGCCCCACTTCTATTAACCATTTGTCTCTGCTATTACAATAGCTAACTTTTGCAACAGCAGCTTGTCCATTTGCTGTTGTTCTTCCTTGTAAACAGTTTTTCTTGAAATGAGTTTCAGCCCCACAGATGAAGCATGTCTTTTTCTCCTGTTCTTTCTTCTTGGTAATTCTCTGCTGAGATGTAATCCAATCTCTGCAGACAGTCGGTCTGCTGCTCTGCTCTCTCTGCTCCTTGGACCCCTACCTCAGGAATTTCTCCTCGTGGCTTTTTCTAAAATGGTGTTTCTGTTCTTCAGAAATCAAACAGGCTTTAAGTCCTTCCATACTTAATTCCTGTTCTGGTCTGCATTCAAAAACAGCTGGAATGATGGCCCACATTTCATCAAGACTATTTAGTACCAACAGCACCTTCTGAGATTCAGGAATCTGCATTCCTCGCTGTTCTAATTCAACAAACAGTTTTTGCATGTGGAACAAATGCTCTTCTATGCTCTCTTGTGGCAGCAGCTGGGCTCTGTACAATTGCCTCAATAATTGCACTAGAACCTGAAAAGGACTTAATATTTCAGAATAGATGATTGATTTTTAACCGAGTTTTAATTAATAGGTTGATGACATTGTTATTTTTAGTGATTTAGTGATTTTTATATGTTAATGTTGATAGTCAGGATTTTTTGAAATTTTATTATTTGTGTTTATTTAATAGATGAACTTATTTGTTTATTAATTGTTTGTAATATGGCTATAGTTAAGCTTATTTTAAAAATGGTTGAGTATGATATTTACTCATTATTATGATCCGGACAGTAGCTTGTTTGTTAAAATATGAGATTGTACCTATCCTTACTTTATCCTAAATCCCCTATTCCCTTCCCCCCATCCCCTTTCCTTACCATACCCGTATTGTTCCTATTTTTACCTTATGTATATAAACTTAATAAAATATTGTTAAAAAATAATAATTGCATTATATTGCATGCTGAAGCACTCACATGCACACTTTTCAACTTCAGCCAAACTTCTTTTGCAGTTTTTAAGTCAGTTACATTTAAGAATTGTTCACCTTCCACACTTAAGATGATGTAAGCCAGTGCTTTATCATGCCTCCGTTGATCTGCAGCTGATAATTGCCCCTGGGGTGGATTAATCAAAATATCCCAGAGCTCCTTAGTGTTCAGAAAAGCATTCCATTTTTGCAGCCCAAATAAGATAATTCTTTTGTCCCAATCGAGGCAGAGAGCTCTCCTTTAAATCAGCCATCCTGCAAACCTTCAGCTGAGTCTCTGCCTTTTTCTTTCTTATTTAACTCAGACAGTCCTTCAGCTTAATTACAGCTCCGTGTTGAGCCTCAATCCTTTTTCTTCAGTCTGAATTTTCCTGTATTGTGTGCAAGGGCTGGCTGGGATCTGGGCCCATAACCTGTTAGAGTTTACAACTTTCCAGTGCAAAAATAAGCCCAAAAATAAGCACACATTCAAAATGAGCAGGAGGCATGGTTTAGAAAAACTTTATCTATAAAATATATATAAACTTGTGTTGGGAGAAACTCCCCCGTCCAGGCTCTTCCAGCCGGGATTCTCCTTAACAGCGCAGAGGAGGACAAATAGAACGTGAAGCCAGCTACCGGAAAGAGAGGTTTAATCACGGAGATTAAAATTGAGTGACAATTCAGCATGAATCCCCGGCTAGCTAGTCCAGTGGTTCTCAACCTGTGGGTCGGGACCCCTTTGGGGGTCGAACGACCCTTTCACAGGGGTCGCCTAAGACCATCGGAAAACACATATTTCCGATGGTCTTAGGAACCGAGACACCGCTCCTCTATCTCCTTGCCCTCCTCTTCTCTTCCCCTTCTTCCTCCTGCTGCCCCCCAGGCGGCTCGGGCAGGCGCTGGGACAAGAGGGGTGCCTGGGGGGGAGCAGCCAGGCTGGTGGAGGGGCTGGCAGGGGTTGCGCGGCACCAGCCCCCACCGCGGCTCCATTGGATGGGCGGAGGGTGAGGCCAGGCAGCGTGGAGTCCCAGCTGGGGCGGCGGCGGCAGTTTCCTCACCCTCCTCCTCTCCTTCTTCTTTCTGGTGCCCTCTGGGCAGCTTGGGCGGGCGCCAGGACAAGAGGGGTGCCTGGGGGGAGCAGCTGGGCTGGCAGAGGGGCTGGCAGGGGCCGCGCGGCACCAGCCCCCACCGCGGATCCATCGGATGGATGGAGGGCGAGGCCGGGCAGCGCGGAGTCCCGGCTGGGGTGGTGGCAGCTGTTTCCTCACCCTCCTCCTCTCCTTCTTCCTCCTGGTGTCCCCCAGGCAGCTCGGGCAAGTGCCGGGGCAAGAGGGGTACCTGGGGGGAGCAGCTGGGCTGGCGGAGGGGCTGGCAGGGGCCGCGTGGCACCAGCCCCTACCATGGCTCCATCGATGGGTAGAGGGTGAGGCCAGGCAGCGCAGAGTCCCGTATGGGGCAGCTGCTTCCTCGCCCTCCTTCTCTCTTTCTTCCTCCTGCTGCCCCCAAGGCAGCTCGGGCGGGCGCTGTCCCCACCGCGGCTCCATCAATGGGTGGAGGGCGAGGGCTGGGCAGTGCGGAGTCCCAGCGGGGGTGGTGGCCAGGCCGGGGGCAGCGGGGACCCCTGACGATGCAGCCGTAAGAGAGAGAGAGAAAGAGAGAGAGGAAAGAGAGAGAAACAGAGGAAAAGAGAGGAAAGAGAGAGAGGAAAGAGAAAGAGAAAGAGGGAGGAAACAGAGAAAGAGAGAGAGGAAAGAGAAAGAGGAAAGAGAAAGAGAAAGGGGAAGAGGAAAGAGAGAAAAAGAGGAAAGAGAGAGAGAGGGAGAGGAAAGAGAAAAAAGAGGAAAGAGAGAGAGGGGGAGAGGAAAGAGAGAGAGAGGAAAGAGGGAGGGGAGAGAGGAAAGAGAAAGGAAAGAGAGGAAAGAGAGAGACAGAGAGAGACCGTTTTGACATCTAAAATGAAGATAATACTGCATATATCCTTGTTTACCTTTATTTTATATATACACACACAAACATACATACATACATACATACATACATACATACATACATACATTAAAGGTAAAAAAGGATATATGCAGTGTTATCTTCATTTTAGATATCAAAAGGGTTTTGCGGCTCCCAGTGTTTTGTTTTCGGTGGGAAACATGTCCAAGTGGCTCTTTGAGTGTTTTTGGGTTGCCTACCCCTGTCCTAAGGGAGGCTGCGCTGCTTCNAGTCAGGAGGCAATGTGTGGAAGCTTCTCTTTTGCTGCCTTTGCAAGGAGGGCATTAACATGGTTAATCGCCCTAACGTGCAAGGGCCCCCTGTGGAGTTTGCTGGCAGGTAGGAATAAGCTTTTAAGCCACACAGCAAAAACCATCCTGTAGGAAGTTTCATATGGCTGTATGAAAAGGTGATGGCCCTGGTGTTGTTGCAAGCCAGTTCAGTGTTGGTGAGGTTGTAGCAGCTTGAGACCTTAGGCATGTGGCATCCGGTTAGTGTGAAGCAAGTAGCTGCTTGAGTTACAGTTGCCACTTGCAATATATACATGCTGCTGTCTTTTATGTTTGTACTGGTCCCCCAATCAAAGATATTGTAATATGAGGCTGTGAGTGGGTGCTCTCTTAACTTAGTGTCATTAGTGATGGCTTTTGGTGCTATTGCTACTCCCATCAGGCATGTGGTTAAGATGTCTTTTACTGATCTACTTCCAGCAAGGCAAAAATCTGTGGTGTTTAGCACTTCTCTTCCTAAATACTCCCATACATCCCCCTTTTCCAGGAATAATTTTGGTTCCATGAACCCAGAGGTACATTTCAAATACAAAAATACAATACATATAGTATACAGGATTTTAACAAAGATGAACTTAATTCCCTCCCCCATTTGTTTCAGTTTCAAAAAGTGACTTTAGTGTCCACTCTTCAGTTTCTGGGTTTTTCTTGAGCCTCAGGGGTGGAACCTTTGGTGTTGCCTCAGGTATAATGCTGTGGTCTATGACTGCTGGTTTGATGTGCGTCCAATGGATCCAGGCATTCCTTTCAGCTACTTTGATTGCTGTCTGGGTGGTTAGCAAAACTTGAAAGGGCCCATTCCACTTTGGTTGTAGTGGTGACTTGCGGCTGTATGATTTTATCCAAATCCAGTCCCCTGGTTCAAAACGATGTAGGTTTTCTTCTAATGGTAAGGTTTGCGTCAGGGCACTTTGCTTCCACAGTTCTTTGAGCCTCTGGTGTAGAGCTGTAAGATAGGATGATAAGACCACCTCCCCTTTTTCTAAACAGAGGGACTGGGGGTCTAGGCCTTTGAGTGTGTCAGGTGGCCGACCAAACAATAATTCGAAGGGGGAGATGCCTATGTCTCACCTTGGCCAGGTTCTAAGGTGGAACAAGGCTATGGGTAGTACTTGGGGCCAGGGCAGGCGGGTCTCCTGACAGAGTTTACCTAGGAGAGTTTTTAATTCTCTATTCTGTCTCTCTCTCTCTCCCCCCCCCCCAAGGAACTGGGGTGTCCCGGTGTGTGTAGGTCTTGTTTAATGCCCAACGCTTGGAGGACATGTGTGATTACCTGTGACACAAAGTGTGTGCCTCTGTCCATGTCTAAAACACTTGGGACTCCAAACCTGGGCACAAGTTATTTTAATAGGTGTCGTGCTGTCTCTAGAGCAGTGGCATGGCGGCATGGGTATGCTTCCACCCAGTGGGTGAGCTGGTCTCTGCAGACTAGCACGTATTGGTAACCATTGTTTCTAGGGAGCTGAATGTAATCTAGTTGGAGTTTTTCAAAGGGGCATTGGGCCCATGGTCTTCCCCCTGCATGCGTTGCTTTTCTTGAGGAAGCATTGTTTGCTTGGCATATTTGGCATGTCTTGGCTATTCGAGTGGCTTCACTGTAGACCCCTGGGGCATACCACACTCTCCTTATGGCATCTACTATTGCCTGTGTCCCACAGTGTCCTTTGGAGTGTAACTGCTGACAGATTAGTCGTAGCAGACGTCTGGGAGCTATGGGTCTCCCATCTGGGACCCACCAAAATCCTTCTTCATATATTGCCTCGCATTTCTCTTCCCAAGTTTTTATTTCCCCAGGTTCTAACAAATCTTGGTATTGTACTGTTGGTCCTAATTGTAATGTAGGGAGAGTGGTGAATGCCTTCAGGGGTTGAGTGGCAGCCCACTTAGCCGTGACGTCAGCAAATTGATTTCCTTTTGTGACCCTTGAATCATCCTTTTGGTGTGCTCTACAATGGATGTCTGCTAGGGATAAGGGTAGTTGGATAGCTTTCAATAGGTCAGATATGAGGTCCACATGAGCAATTGGCTGGCCATTGGATGTTAAAAAACCCCTCTGTTTCCAGAGAGCACCGGTCGCATGGCAGACTCCAAAAGCATATCTAGAATCTGTATATATATTGGCAGACCGATTCTCGGCCACTTCGCATGCCTTTTTTAATGCAATAAGCTCGGCCGCTTGAGCGCTGTAGCGCGGTGGCAAGGGGGAAGCCCAGACTGACTCATGGAGAGAGACAACTGCAGCTCCTGTTACACGGGTCCCATCAAGAAGGTAGGAGGAGCCATCAGTAAACAATTCTAGGTCTGGGTTCGGAAGGGGATCATCTGTTAAGTCAGAACACGGTAGTTCAGCGTCTTGGACTAGGTGTAAGCAGTCATGTAATACTTCGTCTGCTAGATTAATGGGCAATAATGTTGCTGGGTTGAGCGTGTTACAGCGTTCAAAGGTGATGTTTTCTGAAGTGAATAGTTCTGCTTTGTATGGGCCAGGCGTTGTTGGGTGAATGCCTGGGTCTGTGACTTTAAGAGTATCGTGGGGAACTCTTTAAATAAGGGGGTGTCCTAAAACCAGGTCCTTCGATCGTTTAACTAGTTCTATGGTAGCAGCCACGGCTCTTAAGCATGGAACGGTTCCTCTGGCTACTGGATCCAATTGGGCAGAGTAATAGGCTACCGGCCTGAGTGTTGGACCAAATCTCTGTGCCAGCACCCCTGAACCCACACCTTTATATTCGTGGACAAAAAGGAAAAAAGGCTTTCTGTAATTAGGGAGACCCGGGGCTGGGGCTGAGGCCAGGGTTTGCTTTATCCTTTGGAAGGTATTTGTTTTTTTATATATATATATAAATGTTATTAATTTTAAAATAACCCCCCCATACAAATACAAATATAAGCATACATTAACATAACAACTTCAGTAACAGCTCGGCAGCCCCCCCTCCCCGCGTCCGCCCTCTTTTCTCCTTCAACCTCCCTACACATCCCACCTCCTTCCCTCTCCTCCTCCTTCGGACACGGTTTAGGGGCGCTAGCTGAGCGTCAGCTCGGCAGCACCCCCTCCCCGCATCCCTCCTCTTTCTTACTACCTACCTACTTCCCTCCTATCTCTCCTCTCCTCTCTCCTCCTCCCACCCTTCGGACACGGTTTGGAGGTGCTAGCCGAGCACTCAAAATTCTCTATTTTTCCATACATCAATACTCCTAATTTAATACACATTTCTACTTCTCACCATACATCAAAACTCCTAATTATTTTATTTGTATTTCTACCCTCCCTCCCAACCCCACCCCCAATCCCCCCCCAGACTTCCCAGAACTGATTACAGGATTAAATAAACATCATCCCCAATCTAAATATAACTACCCCCATATAAAACAATCAAATATAAACATACTTCAACTCAAATAAAAACAATCAAATATAAATATACTTTAACTCTAAGCAATATATAGGTCACTTTCATACCTTCTCTAAATATAATCTAT
>NW_015390715.1:84511-90040 GCF_001527695.2 Protobothrops mucrosquamatus | reverse complement strand
ATAAGGAAGATACTATAATATTTTCTGAGTTAAAGTCTTAAAACATCTAAAATCCAATCCTCCTGGTCAGTTCCGTCTGCTTGTAATTTTACTCACAATCTCAAGTTCTTTAAATAGCAGATGTGGAAGCTGCGTCTGGCTTTGCTCCTAAAAAGAAAGGAACAAAGGCACCATGGGGTGCGGAGAAAAAGCCCAGACTCCGAGAGAGCTCTCACCTTTCATCCCCGGACAAAAGAACGGAGGAGAAAGGGCGCTCAATCTCTATCCGGGCAAGCTCACCCCTCCCTCTTAGCCCGAGGGACGAGGTTCCAAGCCGAGAAACAGCTAATGTCCGCTGTTTCTTCAGGCTTTGACGCGACCCCAGGCGGGCGGCTAAAAAAAGCCGCCATCCCCGCAGCAGTCTCCACCGGAAAAGCCGGAAGGTATTTGTTAATTCCTTTGTCCATTCAATAGGATCTGGTTGATCCTTTGCAGTTAATAGGATCAAAGGTTTTGCCATTTCCCCAAAGGAGGGAATCCAGGGGCGACAGAATCCTAAGACCCCTAATAGAGCACGGACTTGGCCTTTTGTTTGTGGGTGTTTCATTCCTAAGATGGTCTTAACTCTCTCTGGTGCTAATTTTCTGATCCCGGGGGCAATAATATACCCTAAGTAAATCACCTCCTTTTTTAGGTATTGTAGCTTTAAAGGTGAGGCTTTGTGTCCTCTTTCACTCAAGCACTCCAATAAATGGTAGCTATCTGCTCTACAATTTTCCTCTGATTCAGAAGCTAATAATAAATCATCCACATACTGGATTAAGGTGGATTTGTGTGGCAGCGAAATAGAAGCAAGGTCTTCCTTTAAGATTTGGGAAAATAGGGTGGGGAACTCAGTGTAGCCTTGTGGCAGTCGAGTCCAGGTGTATTGTTGTTTGTCCCATGTGAAGGCAAAAAGGTATTGTGATGCAGGGTCCACAGGGATACTGAAGAAGGCTGCGCAAAGATCCACTATGGTAAAATGGGTGGCTGACGCTGGCACTTCTGTGATTATGGTGGCTGGGTTTGGTACTATAGGTGCTCTTGGTACCACGTGACTGTTTATGGCTCTCATATCGTGTACAAAATGATAAATGGGTTTCCCTTCGCTGTCTAATTTGGGTTTCCGAACTGGAAAGATTGGAGTGTTACAAGGGGAAGTGCATTTACGCAATACCCCTTGTTTTAGATATGCTGTTATTAGCTTCTGAATCGGCTCTATTGCTTCTGGATGTATTTTGTACTGGGGAATGCATGGTGGTGATCCTGCTTTTACTTGAATCATAACTGGGGTGGCTCCCTTCAGTAACCCCACTTCAGCAGGATCCCACCCCCATAGAGAGGCCGGTAGGCTTCTGAGATCTATAGGCAGCTGGACCCCTTTTTTAATTGAACATGCCATGGTAAAATGTGCATGTTTGAATGGGATGTCTAAGTGGAGCCCTTCTGTATTGCATTTAATGGTTGCCCCCAGTTTACAAAGCAAGTCCCTGCCCATGAGGGACAAGGGGGATTGGGGACAGACAGTGAATGGGTGTTCTAGGGAAAAAGGGCCAACCTCCACCTTTAAGTTGTTGGTGAATTCGACCGGGATAATCTTCCCTCCCACCCCCACTATGTTATCCTTGGCCCCAGGCACTATTGAATCTTTAAAGGGTGCCATAGTGATAAGAGAGGAGGTGGCTCCAGTGTCAATGAGACATTCATATGCCTTTCCCTCTATAGTCACTGTCAAAAGGGGCTCTCCATCGGGGCCGTCCTTTAAGGGAATAGCCAGCCCATGAAATGTGGCCTTATAATCGCTTTCTAGTCAAGACATGTCATGTTCCAGTTGCTCCCATTGAGGTCGGCCTTGGTCCCTATCTTCATCCCGATGATGTGTGGTTCCCCTAGGGAAGGGGGGTCTAGGTTGGTTATGATGATTCCGGTTTCCCCTGTCTTGACCTTCCCAGCAATCTCTGCTAAAATGTCCCTCCTTCCCACAACGGAAGCAATGTCTGCAGAACGTTTCCCTTTTAAATTCGCACTGCCGGCATTTTGCCTTTCCCTGGGGGGGGTCTGTGATGCCTTTGTCCATTATCCTTGTTTAACATTGCAAAGGCTTGTAAGTCCTCCCTTCTTTCTACTCTATGCCTCCTTTCCCTCTCTCTATCTCTGTCTGTTTCCTTCCTTTCTTTTTCCTCTTCTGCTAATTTTCCCTCTGGTCAAATACAAAGTTTGCGATTCTGCGCAACTCTGAGATGTCTAATGTTGACCAGTTAGAGACTATCTTATGAAAATGCCCCCGGATATCATTTGTCGATTGATTAACAAAGGCAGCAGCAAGAATTTTCTGGTCCTTTTGACAGCCTATGTCTAAATGAGCAAATGTGGTTCCGGCTTCTAAGAGACGGACCCAGAAAGCATCTGGGGTTTCCTTGTCCCTCTGCTTTGTTTTTTGGAATTCAGCCCAGTTCAGGGGCCTTTTCCCTATCTCCTGGAGGGCTTCCATTAAATTAACTTTCACGCTCGTATATTCGTCCCAGTGGTTTTGGTTGTTATACTCCCAGTCTGGGTGGTTAAGAGGCCAGGCAACTGCAGCAGGGGCTACTTGTCCCGGTGTATTTATTATAGGTCACCTGGCTATTTCTTCAGTTTTTTCAAAAAGCTTCATTAGCTCGTCTTTCGTTAAAAACACGTGTAATAGCTGGGTCATGTCTGCCCAAGATGGATTGTGGGTATCCACAATTGATCTTATAGTTGTTATGACCGATTGGGGGTCTGATCGGAAAGTAGGAGTGTCCTTTTTCCAAACAACCAAGTCAGCCGGGCAGAAGGGGGTGTGGGTTAAAATGTGTTCCATCTGGCCCCTCAGTCGCCCGGATACAGGCCTGTTCAGTAGGGGGGCCATGAATTTTGGTTCAGGGTCCTCTAAGGGAGACTGAGGTTTGAACTCAATTTTAGCCTGGCCTTTTAATCTGGACAGTTCAGCCCAGCAGTACCAATATGGTAGCTGGGCTGGTTCTATTCTGGATCTAAGTGCTTTCAGTGTTTTGAATTCAAATGTGCCGCTTTCTGGCCAAATTTGTCTTCCGCACTCATCTTTAAGCAAAGCCCATTTTTTGCATAATTCCTTTAACTGTTTCTTTTTCATACCTGCCTGGACAGGTAGCTGATTCCTGTCCCAGGCTTCAAGCAAGCTTTTCACGGGGGAGCCTATCTCGACCCTCGAAGCAGAACCTCCCATGATTCCCTTATTCCTGACGCAGGGATTCACTTTTGGTTCTATCAGGTCTGGCGCACTGAAGCCTTCTTGTGAGACTTCCGCCTTCCACCATGGTTTTGGGTCAAAAGGGACCCACGGAGGACTCTGGATCCCTCACAGAGTACGTGGCACTCCTTTTAGGGATCTTCCACCACGGTTTCAGACCAAAAATGGGTCTGTTGAGGACACCTCTGCTCCCCTGCAGAAGGTACGGGGCACTCTTACCAGCTTTACCTTCACTTTAAATGTCTGGGACAACCTCTGCTTGCTTTCCAGAGGTAAGGGACGGTCCTAGCCCGGGGCTTAATTTCCTAACTTGGGCTTTTGCTTAAACAATTACTGGCAGAAGGGGTCCTGGTCTATCACTGGAAAAAAAAGAATTCTGAAAGGGTTCCGGTCCTGCCCAATGAAAAGATTTCCAAGAGGAGTCCGGTCTGTCTATGCAGAAATTTACTGCACTTTTACTGCCCGCACGGCTCCCCCCCCCCCTTTCTCAGAAGGTCTCACACTCCAATGTCCCACCGGTCACGGCTCCAGGGGAGCTAGCAGCAGGTCGGGGTGCGGCTGGAGGACATACAGAGGGGGTGAGATCCAGCTGATTTTCAGAGGAGGGTGCCCCACACATACATTCATACACTCTTCCTTTCGTTCTTCCGACCCTTTGAATCTAAGAATTTAAATTTGGCGGCACTTACCCTCTTTCCAGGTAGCTGTTTGAGTGCAAGACTCAAAAACTCCCTTTAATACCCGTTGCCGACCGGGCAGGGTCCGTGGAGGCTTCCCCGCGGAACAAGGTGTACGCCGCCGGCTGGGTGATGGCTCTTCTGGGCTCGGTCCGGTGGCTGGGTGAGCTGGAAGTCCCTTCGTTGGTTGCCAGGAAATTGTTGGGAGGAACTCCCCCATCCAGGCTCTTCCAGCCAGGATTCTCCTTAACAGCGCAGAGGAGGACAAATAGAACGTGAAGCCAGCTACCGGAAAGAGAGGTTTAATCACGGAGATTAAAGTTGAGTGACAATTCAGCATGAATCCCCGGCTAGCTAGACAGAATGGTCTCCAAACCTGAGTTTTCATACTCTTTCGTGGTTTCCAAAATTGTCATTTCTGATTGGTGAGTTTAAATCTGCCCTTTCTGATTTGTTGGTCGGTGACTATTATTGGGTAAATTTCCTTCTCCATTCTGCCCAAAAGGTGTTAATCACTTTATTGTTATGTACCTTTTGGTTATTCTAATCCTGTTAATCTTAATTGCTGCTAGCTAGTTCTGCATTCAGTGTGTGTTAAGTGTTTGCTATCCAGCCTCAGGCTGCTGCTGAATCAGGTTAGCTCATATTGGGTTTTTTTCCTGTGTTTGCCAAAATATTCCCTCATTGGGGTGGGGAGGGGGTGTCCTGCTCTTATCACATGATACATAGTTTCATTCAGCTCTGGGGAACATCAACAACTCTTAACTTGGAGATCAGAAAAACACAACAAAGAGAAAACTAAGACACGCCCAGACCTAGGCTGGATCACATGCCTCACACAGCCAATACTGTGTCTTAATCAAAAACAGTTCTCATTGGTTGGTTTGTTGCTATGGCTATTTCAGTTCATAAAATTTCTTACACAGTGACAGAAAATAGTTCAGGCAGTATATTTTTCACTGAATATGAACCATTTACAGTACCTGGAGATGAGAAAATGTGTATTTCCATTGTTTACTGAACAGTTTCAAATGTACAGTATATCTGTCACAGGCCAACACCTACAACAGAGAAGTGAGAGTTGCTTACCATAGAGGTGTTTGTTCTTCTCTTTTTGTATACCAACTTATCTATTGCCTGGAAAAGTAATAAGAAAATTCTCCCCTCCCCATTTTCTAAAATACATGACCATTAAAACCAAATAATTGTCTCAGAACACAAATGCTAGGAGGCAAGTATTCCCTTCCACCAATTTGGAAGTGGCCCTTTAAATCTGGGGTGAGGCTTCCCAGTACAGTCAATCTGAAACTGCCAGCATTTCAGAATCAGAAGGTCAAGCTCCTATCAGTGCTTACAACCAAGAAGGTTAGATTCTGACATCGTATTTGTTAAGTCCGGAGAATAATGGCGCTTGAGACGAAGCATCTCCAACAAGTCTTTATTGTTTGCTCCATTCTACGAACAACCAGAGCAGAGGCACGCAGGCCTCTATTTATACCCTCTGATCCCCGGGCAAGTTCAACCAATCATGAGGCGGGCTTTTCCCGCCTTGCGCATGCGCACAAGGCTGGCGCCGCTCAGTCT
>NW_015390715.1:77840-83714 GCF_001527695.2 Protobothrops mucrosquamatus | reverse complement strand
TCCCTTTCCCAAGAACTGCTACCTGAAGCACCTGTGGAAGTTGGGTGTTGAGTACCCGTTTCCCTTCCCACAGCCAACGTAGGCTGTTGATTTTGAATCCCAGAATGCATTTCCCATTCCTCCTCCCCCCCTAGAGGAGACTGAGAAGGAACCATAGGCGAGTCCCGCCTCACACGTAATTGATCGATGTGGCGGCGAAATACGCGGCCGTCTGTCAGGGACACCTCGTAGGACAGAGGCCCCGAGACTTTGCAGACCACAGCCGGTACCCAAAGGTGGCCAGGTCCGTAATTCCTGGCCCAGACAGGATCACCTTCACGTAGGACCTGTGGTGGGTGTGGCTGAGACACCTGTGCAGCTACACGTTCCGGATGCAGCCTGTCCAATTTAGTCACGAGCCGACGACCCCAGCGGAGTTCAGCTGGGCACTTACCCGTGGCAGTGCACGGAGTAGTACGATGTGCCAAAAGAAAGTCAGCCAACCTGTGATGCCAGTTGCCGTAAGTCAGCTTCTTGAGGGCGTCCTTGGTGACGCGGACCATCCGTTCAGCCAGACCGCTGGTGGAAGGATGGAAGGGAGCCGAAGCAGCATGGCGGATCATGTTGGTCCGGAGAAATCCCTGAAACTCAGTAGAAGTAAATTGAGGACCGTTATCCGACACTAGAACATCTGGCAACCCATGTGCAGCAAAAATGTTTCTCAACACTTGAATAGTCTTGGCGGCTGTGGTAGAAGACACAGGCACGACCTCCAGCCGTTTGGAATGACTATCAACAACAACCAGGAAGAATTGACCCTGAAAGGGCCCAGTGTAATCTATATGTATTCTAGACCATGGAGTGTGTGTTTCCTCCCACCTGTGTACAGGGGCCTGGGGCATTTCAGGCCTGGACTGTTGGCAGGTATGAAATCCATGTACTTGGGACTCGATGGCCCGGTCAATGCCTGGCCACCACAGATGGCTGCGAGCAAGCGCCTTCATCCTTACAATTCCAGGGTGACCCTCATGTAATGAGATCAAGATTCTAGCCCTCAATGAGGCCGGGATCACAACTCTAGATCCCCAGAGGAGGCAGCCATTGAAAGTGGACAACTCGTGCCTCTTGACCCAAAAACGTTGAAAATCCTCTGCAGGGCACCTGTCAGGCCACCCAGATAGAACCCATGACAGCACGCGTTTGAGCGTGTGGTCAGTGGCAGTTTCAGCAGCCACATCCCTAGCATTGAGGGGGCATTCAGGCAACTCCTGAATTGACANAACCAGAGCAGAGGCACGCAGGCCTCTATTTATACCCTCTGATCCCCGGGCAAGTTCAACCAATCATGAGGCGGGCTTTTCCCGCCTTGCGCATGCGCACAAGGCTGGCACCGCTCAGTCTGGTCCCGGGCAGCTTCTGCAAATGCCCGGGACTCTTGCAACGTCCCGAGCCTGCCTCTTGCAGGCTCAGGACACAACAGTATTAACCACATTTATTGAAAAGAAAAAAAGGTTACCAAATCTTAAAAACTGTACAGTAGTGGCCAAAATTGTGGAAACCTTTTGGGAAAAGTGTACAGTAGAAATGCCACCTTTGGTTAAGTTTCCACCAATTTTTCTTCTAATTTCTTTATAACTGTAGCCTTGTTCACTTAATAATACTATAATAATAATAATAATAATAATAATAATAATAATAATAATAATAATAATAATAATAATAATAATAATAATAATAATAATAATAATAATAATAATAATAATAATAATATTTTGGACAAATGGCTGTCCAGTCTCTTCTTAAAAACTTCCAGTGTTGGAGCATTCACCACTTCTGGAGGCAGGCAGGTTGTTCCATTGGTTAATTGTTCTAACTGTCAGGAAGTTTCTCCTTAGTTCTAGGTTGTTTCTCTCCTTGATTATTTTCCATCCGTTTCTTCTTGTCCTGCCTTCAGGTGCTTTGGAGAATAGCTTGACTCCCTCTTCTTTGTGGCAGCCCCTGAGATATTGGAACACTGCTATCATGTCCCCCCTCGTCCTTCTCTTCATTAAACTAGACATACCCAATTCCAGCAACCGTTCCTTATATGTTTTAGCCTCCAGTCCCCTAATCATCTTTGTTACTCTTCTCTGTACTCTTTCTAGAGTCTCAGCAACTTTTTTACATCGTGGTGACCAAAACTGGATGCAGTATTCCAAGTGTGGCCTTACCAAGGCATTGTAAAGTGGTATTATTACTTCACGTGATCTTGATTCTATCCCTCTTTTAATTACATCACTTTCTGGGCAACCAGTCAACTCTTTGCACCATT
This sequence comes from Protobothrops mucrosquamatus, assembly GCF_001527695.2. Lineage (NCBI taxonomy): Eukaryota > Metazoa > Chordata > Lepidosauria > Squamata > Viperidae > Protobothrops > Protobothrops mucrosquamatus. Next base: position 81,424 of record NW_015390715.1, on the reverse strand, counting down.
ACTTTAATTTTATTACGTTTTATAAGCTCACTAAATGAAAGAACACAAAAAACCCAACCAACTTGATAGCGATCACATAACACACTTACAAATGTCCTCCTCTCAGCTTCAATACATGACATCAGTAACTGAATCCTACTGTGATCTGATTGGCTCATTGCCAAACCAAGAAGACACCTGATTGGCTCTCTAAAGACTCATGCTCATTGGCTACAATCAGATGAAGGAAAGCTACCTGATATCAACCTAAGCAAGTTGTGCTTCCTTTGTCTGGTTATTTGGCTATAACTTTTCATAGAATACAGTACAGATAATTGAACAAACTTTGTTGCATTACATTCTTGATTAAATTATCTTTCTATTGATATATAATTTTATGGTACTACTCCAAAAAAAGTGGTGTTATTAGCCATCAAACCTCAAAAATACACTTTTCCCAAAAGGTTTCCACAATTTTGGCCACTACTGTATAGGTGTACATTAGCATGATATTCATCAGTAAGCTCATTAGGATGGGAATTCTTTGATCTTGATTGCCTCTGAAATAGTGTGGGGGGGTAGCTATTTACCTCCCTGATATGGAAGGCATATATAGCTGTACTAGTCCTACAATATTTTGCAAACTGCCATTCTCTTTCCACATTCAGAGAAGTCCATTGCACAGAAATATTCATGGTTAATAATTCATGGTTAAGAGCCCATTTGATGTAGTGGTTACTGCATCAGGCTAGGAACCAGGAGACCATGAGTTCTACTCCTGCCTTAGGCATGAAGCCAGATGGATGACCCTGAGCCAGTCACTCCCTCTCAGCCCTACAAAGCAGGCAATGGTAAACCACTTCTGAAATGCAACCTTTATGATCCTCATCTTCTTTCCTAGTATTACCCAACTCCAACCCCACTTAGTTCACAACCCGAACCCCAACCAAATGCACCTGCTGAGACTTAATCAAAATTAGATTGTGCCCCCAGCTTCTGGCAGAAATATGGTGACCTGCTGGTACCTTTCCTCTCTTGCTCTGGTATCGATTCTCCACAGTTTTATACTTTGAGCTGTTTTCTACGTTAGAAGAAACTTCCCTAGGAAAGGGGAAGCTCTAGAAATCAACTTTTTTGTTCCCCTGGCTCTCTGGATGCTCTCAGAGAGCTTCTTGAAGAAGTAATCTGGTGACTCTCTGGCTGGGGGTGGGACAACCAAGAAGCAAGTTTACTGTGGAAGAACCAGTCATTTAAAATGGATAATAGTCTGCCACCATTTCTTGGAACACTAGCTTTTTGCATATTTACCTTTTGCTTCAAAAGAGGCTCCTCTTGACTGCAGCTTGCTTTTTCCTTTTTGTGAAAATATTGTCATTTTTGAAGCTCTATAATTTTTAAGGTGGCGAGGAGGGGAGAAGTTGGTGTAACTGAGCCAGAGTAAAGAAGCTGGAAATTACTTTGGAAACTACTTTAAAAACTGTTGGATTTAAATCCTCTGGAAAACTTTACTATCTCTAAGCTGACTCTGCTGAACGTATTCTGGTTTTAGAACAAAGACTGTTTAAATCAGCGGTTCTCAACCTGTGGGTCGTGACCCTTTTGGGGGTCGAACGATCCTTTCACAGGGGTTGCCTAAGACCATCGGAAAACACATATTTCCGATGGTCTTAGGAACCGAGACACCGCTCTGCATCCGTCTCCGCATGGCCTCCTCCGCCATTTGCAGAGAGAGAGACAAAGAGGCACTTTCGCTTCCCTTCTCTCTCTCTCTCTCAGGAGGACTTACCTCCTGCAGGACTCCTGATTGGCCCTGCGCCCGGGTGCCCCACCCCCTGGGAGAAGCGCGGCCAGGGCCTCGTGGCCTTGGAGCCGACTGGGGAAGCCCCGGGATCCCTGCTGGGAGCGGCCCGCTGGAGGCTCCGCTGAGCAGGCCAGCCCTCCCGCAAGCTGCAGCCCAAGGGAGACCAGCCCCTGCGATCCCCAGCCAGCAGGACCATTGGACCCGCTGGCCAGGAAGACGCGCCGGAGTCCAGGCTGCTGGGAAGGAAGAAGGAGATTCAACAAAGGTAGGAGAGGAGAGCTGCCTCTTGGGGCCCAGCGCTGGTGGCGGCTTCCTTGCCATCCTCTTCCTCCTCCCCTTCTTCCTCCTACTGCCCCCAAGGCGGCTTGGGCGGGCACCGGGGCAAAAGGGGTGCCTGGGGGGGAGCAGCCAGGCTGGCGGAGGGGCTGGCGGGCCGGGCGGCACCAGCCCCCACCGCGGCTCCATCGGATGGGCGGAGGGGGAGGCCGAGCAGCGCAGAGTTCCGGCTGGGACGGCGGCGGTTTTCTCGCCCTTCTCCTCTCCTTCCTCCTGCTGCCCCCAAGGCGGCTCGGGCGGGTGCCGGGAGGAAGAGGGGTGCCTGGGGGGGGAGCAGCTGGGCTGGCGGAGGGGCTGGCGGGCCGCACGGCACCAGCCCCCACCACGGCTCCATCGATGGACGGAGGACGAGGCCGGGCAGCGCGGGGGCGGCGGGGACCCCCGACGATGCTGCCGTAAGAGAGAGAGAGAAAGAGAGGAAAGAGAGAGAAAGAGAAAAAAAGAGAGAGGAAAGAGAGAGAGAAAGAGAGAGAGGAAAGAGTGAACGAGAAAGGGAGGAAACAGAAAGAGAGAGAGAGAGAGAGAGAGAGAGAGGAAAGAGAAAGAGAAAGAGAGAGGAAAGAGGGAGAGAGAAGAGAGAGAGGAAAGAGAGAGAAAGAAAAGAGAGAGGAAAGAAAGAGAAAGAGAGGAAAGATAATTTGGAGGTCGACCAGAAGGGAACCAGGTCTGATAAGGATGAAAGTTGAGTGAGGTTTTCCCCCTCGCCTCTCTCTCCGCCTCCCTTTGTGCAGCAGCGCCTCTGGCTGCTGCCTTCCCAGTCGCCGAGAAAGGGAAAAAAAAGCTGTGAGCGAGTTCCCCTTTCTGCATCGTTGCTGAAAGCTTTTTTTTTTTTAAACAACCGCTCGTTCAGAACTCCTCGGGGCTTGTTTGCACGAGCTTGTGGCAGATCAATAAATAAAGGGGTGGGGGAGCCAAACTGTCCAAGGCGTTTGCACCCTGAACGTGTGGACGCTGCTTTCATGACTTGCCACCACCACCCCCTCTCTTCCCGCCCTGCTCGGGCAATGCGCTGCTGCTGCTGCTGCTGCTGCTGCTGGCTGAGCTGAGCTGAGCTGCGGTGCCGGAGCCTCCCCCGCACCGCCCGGCCCACCTCCCTTGCCGTCGGAGGGCATCTGTGTGTGTCTCCAGACCTTACTGGACTACCATCCCCAGCAGCCCTAAAAAGCACTGTGGAAGAGTGGGGAATGCTGGGAGTTGCAGTTCATCACCATCTGGAAAAACATGAATCTCCAAAGATCAATCCTTCCTTCCTTCCTTCCTTCCTTCCTTCCTTCCATCCATCCATCCATCCATCCATCTCCTTCCCTTCCCCTTCAATCTCTCCTTGCTTGCTTGCTTCCTTTCCCCCTCAATCTCCTTCCTTCTCCATCTCCTTCCTTTCCCCTTCAATCTTCCTTCCTTCCTTCCTTCCTTCCTTCCATCTCCATCTCCATCCCTTCCCCTTCAATCTCTCTCTCTCCTTCCTTCC
>NW_015390715.1:54934-77518 GCF_001527695.2 Protobothrops mucrosquamatus | reverse complement strand
TTCCATCTCCATCTCCATCCCTTCCCCTTCAATCTCTCCTTCCTTCCTTCCTTCCTTCCATCTCCATCCTTTCCACTTCAATCTCTTTCCCCTTCCTTCCTTCCTTTCCCCTTCAATCTTCCTTCCTTCCTTCCTTCCCCTTCCCTCCCTCCCAACATTTTTGAGCAAGGAAGAGTAAGCTTCTCCAGCGAGCATTGCTATATTATTTTTGTGATTAATCACTATGCTTTAATTATGTTCAATTCGTAACAATGAAAATACACCCTCCATATCAGATATTTACATTACTATTCATAACAGTAGCAAAATTACAGTTATGAAGTAGCAACGGAAATAATTTTATGGTTGGGGGTCACCACAACATGAGGAACTGTATTAAAGGGTCGCGGCATTAGGAAGGTTGAGAACCACTGATATAGAGTAAACTCCAGATTTGCCACCATAAGAAAATTATCAAGAGATGTTTATAATCAACTTTGTAAGAAGAACAATGAGACACTATGTTTTGGATTGCCACTTTAAATATAAACTAAGAATGTATTATAATACATTCTTAGTTTAAATTTAAAGTGGCAATCCAAAACTGATGGCAGCAAGATTACTTTATGCACAAAAATGGAAGGACACTGTGTGTTATATATTAATACTGATATTATGGTACTGTAAAGCTAAGCTACCTCCAACAGTTTTGGAGGGAAATGTCAAAAGATTCAAGTTTGAGCGGGAGCAAGCTAGCGTTGTGATTGGTTGACGCCCTAGAGGCAAAACGTATAAATAGCAGGCATGTTGCCAGTGTTTGACAGTTCTGTTCTTGGTTGAATAAACACTTCTGCATAATACCGGTCTGGTTATTGCCTTCAAACCCACTACACAATAGTGGCGACGAAGGTGGGATTCTGCAGAGGAGAGAGCTGTTGCTAGCTGAAGTCACTGGGTGATAGGCTGGGTAAAGACCCGCAGCAAGCCTAGTTCTCACCCCCGCCTACCAGTAAGCCACACTGGAGGCACGCTGAAGTCACTGGGTGTCAGACCAGGCACAGAGCCCTGGTGGGGCTACATCCCCGCCCTGCCTGCCAGTAAGACACACTGGAGGCACAGAAATCCTGAGGGATCCATCCCCAGGATCAAAAGGCAACACAGCTCTTTCCGTAGCAGAGACGGTAGTAACCAGGACCTCACAGAACTCCCGGAATGGCTAAACTCAGATGGCTCAACGAGTTTGACATCACCCATCTGGAGCAGTGGAGCTCCTACGTCTCCTGTGTTGACAATTATCTATAGGCAAACCAGGTCAGAGACAATGGCCTGAAGGCGGCAACTCTACTCTGTGCATGTGGGCAAGCGACGTTCGACATCGCAGAAAACCTGGTGGCACCAGCAAGCATAGAGTCAGTGACATACGCAGACCTCAAGAAGAGGTTAAAAGAACATTTTGAGCCAAAACTCTCCATAATTGCTTGGCGCCATGCTTTTGAGCAACGCGAGCAGAGATCTGGAGAATCGGCAGCTGAGTTTGTGGCTGCACTTCGACAAGCTTCACACAACTGTGAGTTTCCAGATTTAGAAGACCGCCTCAGAGACAGACTTGTTTGCGGTTTGTTAAATAGAGAGCTACAGCAGCGCCTATTCGCCATGGAAAAACTGACATTTCAAGACGCATTGAAGGAAGTCATGGCGGATGAGGCTGCCAGAGGAGCAATGAAGGCTCTCTGGCCACCAAAAGCACACACCAGCCCTGTGGCGATCCACCATGAAACCGCTGAGGGACCCGGGGAGGCCGATGAAGATGAGATTGACCGGTCGCAGAGGGAGCCACCCAGATGGCAATGCTCAACAGAGCAAACAATGGCCCCACTGAACCGCGCCAGCTGTGGGGGACAGCATAAAAGGGCAGAGGGCAGATTTCGCACAGCTGTGTGCCGCACCTGTGGAAAGCAAGGGCACATCGCCAGAGTCTGTAGAGGCCGCCAGAGGGAAATGCGAACTGCGCCCCCACAGCAGAAAGGTAATTGGGGCCCAGGGAAGAACAGGGTTGGATATTGCTCAGGGAGGTGAAGTATCCAACGAACGGGAGCCCAACGCCCCCTCAAGGAGAAGCTAAGACTCCAAATTAGACTGCAGGGGGACCCATGCTCAATGGAGCTAGACACTGGGTCAGCCCTATCCATCATTTCATACCAGACTTTTAATTATATTTGCAGACAAGGCAAAAGGCGAGTACTGCTCAAGCCATCAAGCCTCATACTAACAGACTTCCAAAATTGCCGTGTTTCCATAAGGAGAGAAGCCACCGTTAGAGTTAAGTTCAAGGAATTTGAGGGTCCCCTCAGTGTTGTGGTCGTAGATGGACAGCGCACCAGCCTCATCGGACTGGATTGGTTCGAAGCCTTGGGCATCCGTGTGACGGGCATCCATTGCACACAAACAGCTGACCTGGCAGCAGTTTGCCAACAATATGCTGATGTTTTCAGCACAGAGTTGGGACAATACAGGGGGGTGCCCATTTCGCTCAACCTTGACCCAGCAGTCACTCCAATCCAAGTGAAACCGCGCAGAGTGCCTTTCGCACTAAAACCAAAGATAAACGCGGAACTCGACAAACTAGTGCAGCAGGGAGTGCTCCAACCTGTGGACAGTAGCCTGTGGGAGACTCCCATAGTGACCCCAGTAAAGCCGAACGGGGACGTTCGCATCTGTGCGGACTACAAGTGCACAATCAATAAAGCACTACAGAAACATGCTTACCCAGTTCTGGTGGTAAGCCACATATGTCAACGCTGCAAATACTGTATATTCTTGCTTTGACAATATGCAGAGCTGTCTGGCATTTTTATAGTTAAACCAGGCAGAAGGGGAAAAGAAACCGGATGTAAATCACATCTTCCAAGTTGATTGGAAGATGTGAACCATGACCCCCAAAAAGGGTGGGAGGGAAATGTTTAGAATTACATGCATAGCGGAAAAGGAACCAGTCCTAAGCATTCCACCATGCCGTGCTGACGTACTGTAATCTTAAATAAATGCTTTTAGGAGAAAAAAATGCCTGAAAGTCCTTTTAAGTGTTTCGTTACTCAGACACATGACATTATGCTTAGGACTCATCTCCTTTTACAACAATCTGGGGTCCCGAGCCCCATCCACTCCCTCTAATCTTGAGGGTTCTGGAAAAGATTCGGCGAAGATCTGAAAATGCAGGAAAAAAAAGTGTCTGAGGCCAGCTTTTTGACTGCTGCAGACTTCCCGGGGGGAAAAGTGAAGGCCGGCAAGCCGGGCGAGAGAGGAATTTGGCAGATTTCCCAGCTGGGAGCGAGGCCAAAATTGTGTGGAGGACTGATAAGCGAAAATTCTGCAGTAACCCACACAGCATTGCCAATAAATGAACGTGAGTCACAATTAAGGAATTCTTACAGATTGCCTTCACCCCCCCACCAGCCATCTGTCACTGAAAACTCGGGCGAGTGGAAATACCCACCTGCAGTTCACAGTGGGTCATTAGACTGCCTGGCAAAGAGATGTGAGGAATTAGAAGTGCGAAGCGGAGGACAGCTCCTGTGGAGAGAGGCCCCCAGCCCCACCCTTGCAGAACTACAGCCGGTGAGCTTGCAGATCAGAGGGGCCCAGCATGCACAGTCACCATTGGGAGGCCTGCAGCAGCCAGGGGCACTACCAACCCCCACTGCCCAGCAGCAGAGAGGCCACCAACCATTCGATGGCATTTAAGGCGGTCAAATCACTGCTGTCATCACTGCTGTCATCACTGCTGTCATCAAATTCCGTACTGGCGCATTTTAATGAAAAACTGCCAGTAATGCTAGCTTGCGATGCTTTGCCTTATGGCATTGAGGCAGTGCTAAGCCATCAAATGCCAGACGGTCGTGAGGCTCCCATTGCATACTACTCACGAACCTTATCAGCAGCTGAGAGGAACTATGCACAAATCGATAAGGAAGCTCTCGCCATTGTTGCAGGTATTAAGAAGTTCCATGAGTTCTTGTATGGCTGACTCTTTACCGTCTTCACAGACCACAAGCCGCTGCTTGGCCTTTTTACAGCTAACAAGCAGACTCTGCAGATCCTGTCACCGCGGATGCTGCGATGGTCAATCTTCATGGCAGCCTATTCGTACAGGTTAGTCCACAAGCCAGGGAAGGAAACGGGCCACACTGACGTGCTCAGCCGACTGCCTCTGCCGCAGACGGATCCGGACCCAGCTCCGGCAGTGCATATCCTGGCAATCCAGGATCTTCCAGAAACACCCCTACACGCAGGGGACGTGGCTGCTGGAACTGCCACAGACAAAACACTCAGCCGCGTTCTCAACTGGGTGTTGAGGGGGTGGCCAGAAACCTGGCCAGGCCCAGAGTTTCAGCACTACGCGTGCAGGAAAGATGAACTATCAGCCCACAAGGGTTGTATACTATGGGGGAGAAGGGTTGTCGTCCCACCCAGTCTTCAAACCAGGGTGCTAGATTCTCTACATGAAGGGCACCCCGGAATCGTAAGGATGAAGGCTTTAGCCGGGAGCTATTTGTGCTGGCCGGGCCTGGACAAAGACATTGAAACCCAAGTAAGGGGCTGTCAGGTCTGCCAAGAGACCCACCCAGAGATGCCCCAAGCACCCGTGCACCGCTGGGAAACCATGCACACCCCTTTACAGTACTGTAAAGCTAAGCTACCTCCAACAGTTTTGGAGGGAAATGTCAAAAGATTCAAGTTTGAGCAGGAGCAAGCTAGCGTTGTGATTGGTTGACGCCCTAGAGGCAAAACGTATAAATAGCAGGCATGTTGCCAGTGTTTGACAGTTCTGTTCTTGGTTGAATAAACACTTCTGCATAATACCGGTCTAGTTATTGCCTTCAAACCCACTACACAATACTGTGATTGCCACAATGGACAAATGGCTGCAAAAAATTGATGAAGTTAGCAGAGATGGCTAAATTGACTGCTTTGATTAAAAAAAAGAACACAATCTTGTTTCTACTTGGAAACCGCTTTTGGACTTTGTGCTTGAGGTGGAAAAAAATGAAACTTTAATTTTGGGTTTTGCTGATTAAATAGGTTTAGTGTTATAGAAATGGCTAGTACATACTATTATATAAAAGTAAACAATTGAGATTTTATGTTATCTTATTCTACTGCACCAAAAGGAGTCAGAAGTCAATGCTTCCCCCCCCCCTCTACCTGACCCTTTTCTCTCTTCCACTTTTTCTCCTTTCTTTATATTTCTGTATTTTATGCTTTGTTGAAATCAATAAAAATTTTAACTCAAAAATTAGATGGTGGCCTCCAAAATGTTTCACAGAATTCAGATATAAAGATTTCAAGCCCCTGTTGTAAAGGTAATAAAATGCAATGTTGAGAAAGCTTCACTTGAGACACAGGCAAAAAACACATACTTCAATGGTCTGCTTGCCAACGTCCTTGTATGTGGCAGACCCATAAAGGTATCCTGTGTCAAAGGGGGTACGTTGAATGTAGCATAGACACCAGGCACATCAGGGTGATCCAGAAAATTAGCATGGAAAGTGATGGGAGGGTCAAATGAAGGTTCTTCAGAAAGACCCCATACCAAATCATGGCACTCAGAACTCAAATGATACTATACAAAATGATTATTCTTTTTACCAAAATAATATGAATTTAAAATTGGTAAGGTTGTCTTAAAAGACTAATACAGTATTATGGTAATAGCAGCAGATTCATTAACAAATTTAAATTCATGTTTGTTTCCTTTTGGATAAAACTAGTAGAATTGGTCTATTCTGAATCAAGAATAGGGCTAGGGTTATCCAGTGGGTTACATTAGTAGCATGCTTAAATTTCATCTGCTTTTTTTTTCTTCTATAATTTTCAGTCAACCAATGGGGGGGGGAAAGCTTTCCTAGAATGACTGGGGGGGGAGACACAACATTTTCAATAGCTTCCTGAAAACCTTTGGTGATTGTTGTTTCTAGTTCGGTGAGGGATTGACGAGGCGAATGGTGCAAGCAACAACTCTTTATTCAGTTCACAACAGAAGCAGCCCTAACTGCTGCTTAACCACTATTTATACAGCTCACCACTAGGCGGCAGCCAATAGAATTAAAGCAGTATTTCCCTCTTAAAGACAAGCTAATTAACATGTAGACAGTCAGTCTGGAGCTTAAACAGGTGCAGCCTTTTGGCCGTTTCCAACAGTTTCCAAGTAAATTAACCTCAATACATAACAGTGATTATGATAGACCCCTTCAAACTGAACACAAATATAATTTCACCCCTTCCCCCTAGATAGTTCATAATGACAAATATTGAACATCGTCCTGTAAATATTTTGGTGCCCTTCTTGACCATTCCGAATGCCTCGGCACCACTGTAGGCCCCCGATCTAATAGCTCGCCAGCCAGGCTGGGTAGACCAGGGCTTTGGGACCCGTTTACTACGGGTAGCCCTGAGTCTCTGTGGCTGGTCTGTCCGGGTAGACCCAAGCCAGTGTCCATAGGTGGAACGGTTTCCACCGGGCTGGGAATCGGAGCCGACTGCCGGAATTGCTCAGTGGGTGCAGTCTCTGTGTTTGGGGCCAACTCGCTGTCCGCTAGTGCCCCTCTCCTGGGAGTCTTGCCCATGCTCAAAGACTCCGATGCATGGCTGCTGTCAGTCTCCCCCTGGATTTGGCTTTCGCAAGAGTCATGAGCCAGCGGCTGGTTCGCTAGCCTCCTGCGCAGTTGGTCGATGTGCCTGCGTATCACACGACCGTCTTCCAGGACCACTTCATAAGAGAGTGGCCCTGATACCTTACCAACCACAGCTACCACCCACAGTGCCCCTTGCCCGTAGTTTCGAGCCCAAACCGGGTCGCCAACTTGCAATCTCCTCGGTGGCGTTGGCTGTGCTGATTCCGATGCAACTCGGTCTGGATGCAGACGATCCAGCTTAGTGATTAAGCGACGGCCCCATCTTAATTCTGCTGGGCTTCTGCCCGCGGAAGTGCAGGGAGTCGTGCGTTGGCAGAGTAAGAAGTCTGCCAGTCTATGCTGCCAGTTGCCGGTTATGATCCTTTTTAAGGATTCTTTGGTCATTCAGACCATGCATTCCGCTTGGCCGTTAGAGGCTGGGTGAAAAGGTGCCGAAGTGGCGTGCCTGATCATGTTAGCCCTTAAAAAGGACTGGAATTCTGCAGCAGTAAATTGAGCCCCATTGTCTGAGACTATCACGTCAGGTAACCCGTGCGTTGTAAAGATCCTGCGCAGTTCCTGAATGGTCCTGGCAGTAGTCATAGTTGGGACAGGTGCGACCTCTAACCACTTAGAGTGACTGTCCACCACAATAAGGAACAGCTGTCCCTGAACGGGGCCTGCAAAATCGATGTGGATTCTTGGGCCTCAATATCTTTATCTAACCCTGGCCACCACAGGTAGCTTCTCGCGAGTGCATTCATCCGGACTATTCCCAGATGTCCCTCATGCAGAGACTCAAGTACCCTGGGCCTCAAGGAGTGCGGGACTATGACCCGACTCCCCCACAAAATGCAGCCTTTGTGAGCTGAAAGCTCGTCCTTCCTCCTACTGAAACTCTGAAAGCTAGGTCCCGGACTTATGTCCGGCCATCCTGTGAGCACCCAATTCAACATGCGGCTCAGTGTCTTGTCCAAAGCTGTTTTGGTAGCTATGTCCCTTGCATTAAAGGGAGACTCCGGCAAATCCTGGATAGCCAGAATGTGAGCCACTGGAGCGGGGTCTGGCTCTAAGTGCGGCAGGGGCAGTCTGCTAAGGCCGTCGGCATGGCCCATTTCCCTGCCCAGTTTGTGAATCAGACTGTAATTATAAGCTGAGAGAAAAATGGACCACCTCAGCATCCTTGGAGAGAGAATCTGAGGTGTTTGTTTGTCCATCGTGAACAGACCCAGGAGTGGCTTGTGGTCCGTAAAGACCGTGAATGGCCGACCATACAAGTAGTCATTCAATTTCTCAATACCGGGCACAATGGCCAGTGCCTCTTTATCTATTTGGGCGTAGTTACATTCCGCCGAGGACAGAGTCCTTGAATAATAGGCTATTGGAATTTGTCTTCCGTCAGCCGTTAAATGACTCAGCTCAGCCCCCACCCCATCACAAGCAATGCAGACAGGCAGCTTTTCGTTAAAATGTGTCAATACTGAGTTTGAAGACAGTGATTTGACTGCTGAAAAACTCCTCTTGTGGATGTTCGTCCACTGCCACTGTGCCTTCTTGTCCAAGAGCCGGTGTAACGGCTCTGCCACTGCGGCCTTGTGTGGTAGAAAGGCATGATAAAAATTGAGCAGTCCCAAAAATGCTTGAAGCTCCCCCTTTGATTTTGGACTTGGGGCCTGCTGAATTGCTTTGAGCTTGGATTCAGCAGGGTGAATGCCTTCGGCATCTATGCGGAAACCAAGGAATTCGGTCGAAGCTACCCCAATTTTACATTTCTCCTTTTTTAGTTTCAGGCCCGCTTCACGGAAATGCTGAAGGACAGCCCTGAGCCATTCTGCCAATTTCTCTACTGACTCCCCAGCTATGAGGACGTCATCGAAATATGGGCACACGCCTGGAATACCTTTGAGCGTGCACTCCATCACGCCCTGGAAAAGTCCTGGGGCGACACTGACCCCGAATTGTAGGCGCTTCACCCTGAAAGCTCCCCTGTGGGTAACTATAGTTTGAGATTCTGACATGGCATCGTCCACAGGCAGTTGCTGGTAGGCTTGAGCCAAATCCAATTTGGCAAATATGCGACCTCCCTGTAGTGACGCCAAAATGTGGCTGACTATAGGCACCGGATATGAATGTTGTTGAAGCGCTCTATTAATAGTGCACTTATAAACTGCGCATATGCGCACCTCCCCGTTGGCCTTAAGTGGCATAACTATGGGGGTTTCCCACCTATTGCTGTCTACTGGCTGCAACACACCTTGTTGCACCAGCTTGTCCAGCTCTGCATCGATTTTGGGTTTGAGGGCAAAAGGCACTCTATGAGGCTTGATCCTTACTGGGGTTATGGTAGGATCGAGGTGGAGGGTAATTGGAGGACCCTTGTACTTCCCTAAGTCTTGGCTGAATACATCAGCAAACTCTTGGCAAACTAACGACAGGTCCGCTGCTTGCGTTCTGTGTATGCCAGTCACGTGGATGCCCAATGCATCAAACCAGTCTAGCCCGATGAGGCTTGTGCAGTTGCCTTCAAAAACTACGACGTCCAAGGGACCCTCAAACTCTTTGAACTGCACTTTGAGTGTGGCTTCTCCTTTAACCGCTACACGGGAGTTTTGGAAATCAGTTAACAGGAGATTCGACGGCTTGGGTTTGACTCGTTTGCGACTGCAAATGTGGTTAAAAGTTCCTTGGGAAATTATAGACAGGGCTGACCCCGTGTCTAGTTCCATGTTGCATGGGACTCCATGAAGCTTGACTTTGAGTCTCAGCTTCTCCTTCATGGGGCGATGGGCACCTGTTCTAAACACACTCCTTCTGCTGGCACAAAAAACCACTCTGTGTTTCCCTGGGGCCCCGGTACCTTTCCTGAGAAATTCTTCTTGTGGAATGTCCCTCTGGTGACCTTTACAGACAGCGGCGATGTGGCCTTGCTTGCCGCACGCCCGGCACGTTGCTGTGCGGAACCTGCACTCCGAGCGTCTATGTCGGCCTCCACAGCCCATACATCGAGTGAAGGGAACTTCCTTGTCAAGTGGCCGTTGAACTCTTGCTGATGGCTTCTGCAGCAAATCGATTTTGTGGTCAATGTTGGGGACCTCACCTCTTTCTGCGTCCTTGTGGACGGTTTCTGGGCTGGGAGTGTTCTTGGAGGACCGTAAGGCTTTTACGGCTCCCCCGGCAGCTTCTTCAGCCATGATTTCCTTTAGAGCATCTTGGAACGACAAAGTCTCTTTCGCGAACAACTTCTGCTGAAGATCCCTGTTCCTCAACCCGCAAACTAAACGGTCTCTCAGTCTCTCTTCGAAGTCTTGGAAATTGCAGAGCCAGGACGCCTGTCATAGGGCAGCTATGAACTCGGCGGCAGACTCGCCTGGTTGTTGCTCCCTTTGTTCGAAGGCGTGTCTCCAGGCAATGACTGAGAGATTCGGTTCGAAATGATCCTTGAGCATTTTCTTGAGCTCAGCGTAGGTTACCGATTCAAGTGTGGCTGGTGCGACCAGGTTTTTGGCGATATCGAACGTCGCCTGGCCACACATGCACAGCAGCGTTGCAGCCTTTAAGCCATCTTCGCTAACTTGGTTAGCTCTCAGGTAGCTCTCGGGATGCGACACGTCAAACTCCGACAATTTTCCGAGCTTGGCCATGGTGAGTTGTCTCCGACCTCGCAATGCCTTGTGCTGCTAAGGCTTCTGTTGTTGTCCTGGAAATGGGTCCTTCAGGGCATTGGCCTCCAGCGTTGCTTGCTGGCAGGCAGAGGGGGGAACGTAGTTCCTACCAGGGTACTGAGGCCTGGTCTACCCCTAGTGACCTCTGGCTCTTTCCCTCTTTGCAGCACATCCCACCTTTGTCGCCACTGTTATGTTTCTAGTTCGGTGAGGCATTGATGAGGCGAATGGTGCAAGCAACAACTCTTTATTCAGTTCACAACAGAAGCAGCCCTAACTGCTGCTTAACCACTATTTATACAGCTCACCACTAGGCGGCAGCCAATAGAATTAAAGCAGTATTTCCCTCTTAAAGTCAAGCTAATTAACATGTAGACAGTCAGTCTGGAGCTTAAACAGGTGCAGCCTTTTGGCCGTTTCCAACAGTTTCCAAGTAAATTAACCTCAATACATAACAGTGATTATGATAGACCCCTTCAAACTGAACACAAATATAATTTCAGAATGACTGTATCACATAGGAATCCTGAGAAATATGAAATTAACTTTTAATGACTATAATATATTTAATCACATAATGTTTCCTACATGCTGCATGACTTCAAAAGGGCTAAAAGTGTTTTCCTGCTGATTTTCATTTGTACTCAGTGTCTGATACATCTCACTGCAGTGTCCAACAATAGTCACCTAGCATTGATGGATTCCAGTTGCCCTGATACCATTTTTCCATTGTGGCAATGTCCTGGTGAAACCTTTCACCATGTTCGTTACTGACTGCACCTAGATTTCCAGGAAAGAAGTCTAAGTGTGAATGCAGAAAATGAATCTTCAGTGACATGTTGCACTTCTTGGCCTTGTACATTATGTTGTAAGAAGTTTGTCAACCAGATGAATGTAGTTTGTTGCTCTGCAGTTGCCAAGAAAATTCTCAACGACATCCTTGAATGCTTTCCAGGCAATTTTCTCTGGCCCCACTAACAGATATTTGAACCGCTTATCATTGATAACGTATCTCATCTTTGGACCAACAAAAATTCCTTCCTTAATCTTGCCATCAGTTATGCTTGGAAACATCTGTCTCAAATAACAAAAACCTTCACCTTCCTTGTTCATTGCTTTCACAAAATTTTTCATTAATCCAAGTTTTATGTGAAGCGGAAGCAAAAATACCTTTGTTGGGTCAACAAGTTGTTCATGTTCCACATTTATCTGTCCTGGAACCAAATTCTTTCAGATTGGTCATTTCTTTTTTAATGTAATGCAACTCTCTTGCATAGTTGTCCCATTTGCATATGTAACAACAGTACTTGGTATATCCGAGTTGCATTCCAAACAGCAGAGCTACTACTTTTAGATCTCCACAGATGCTCCATTTGTACTTGGTGTACTGGATGTGAATAGAACAGAATAGAGCTGGAAGGGACCTTGGAGGTCTTCTAGTCCAGCTCCCTGCTCAAGCAGAAGGACCTATACCATCTCAGACAGGTGATTGTCCAGTCTCTTTTTAAAAACTTCCAGCGATGGAGCACCCATGATTTCTGGAGGTAAGTTGTTCCACTGGTTGATTGTCCTCACTGTCAGGAAGTTTCTCCTTAATTCCAGGTTGCTTCTCTCTTTGATCAGCTTCCAACCATTGTTTCTCGTACTTCCCTCTGGTGCTCTGGTGAACAACCTGGCCCCCTCTTCTTTGTGGCAGCCCCTCAGATACTGGAATACTGCTATCATATCTCTCCTATTTCTTCTTTTCTTTAGACTAGCCAAACCCAAGTCCTGCAGCTGTTCTTCGTACATTTTGGTCTCCAGGCCTTTGATCATCTTAGTTGCTCTTCTCTGAATTTTTTCCAAACTCTCAACATCTTTTTTGTGATATGGTGACCAAAATTGGCTGCAGTATTCGAGGTGTGGTCTTACTAGGGCTTTATAAAGTGGTACTAGTACTTCGCGTGATCTTGATTCTATGCCTCTGTTTATACAACCCAGGATTGTATTAGCTTTTTTGGTTGCTGCTGCACACTGCTGGCTCATAGTTAAGTGATCGTCCACCAGGACTCCAAGGTCCCTCTCACAGTTACTGCCTCCAAGCCAAGTCTCTCCCAATCTGTATTTGTTCCTTTGGTTTTTCCTGCCTAAGTGTAAGACTTTGCTTTTCTCCACATTGAAACTCATTTTGTTGGATAGGGCCCATTGTTCAAGTTTGTCAAGATCTTTTCGGCTCCTGAGTTTGTCTTCTGGGGTGTTGGCTACTCCTGCCAGTTTGGTGTCATCTGCGAATTTGATGAGTTCCCCTTCAATTCCCTCGTCAGTTCCAAGTTTTCATATGTTTCTTTCATGTGTGCAGCATAGCCAACAGGTATTGAAGGGTGTACCTTGCCATTGTGTAAAAATAAAAGATTTTTATAAAAAGGTATGATAGGTTAAATTACAGGTTATTTTTGTTAGCAGCCAGCCAATCAAGTACAGACCGTGAAAGTGGTGTGGGAAGAATCCAGAGAAAGAAATATTTTGGGAAATATTAAAAAGGCAGAATATATTTATCCAAAGGAATAATGGAGAAGATCTTAAAGGCAGAAAAGCAAGCCCAGTTTTCTTAATAACCCCAAGCAGAAACTAGGCAGAGGGCAGCTTTTAGAAATGCAAATTCAATAATCCATTCAGGAAGGTTGGGGCCAGGAAGGTAGAAGCTATGAGATTAGGAAGACAAAGACCTCTAAAATCTACATACCCCACCCAAACTCTAAAAGACATGACCTTTGGGGACATAATAGGATATTTTTTTTATAATATTTTATTAATTTTCCAATTTTACATTTGAGTATTTAAAAAGCAACATGGTGACTGGGTTAATCAATAATTCCATAACAAAATCTTTAGTGCAAATCTCAGGTTACAACAACAGATATTTCTTCTCTTTTTCCCTTAACATTTACTATCTCGTATTCAGGCTAGTACATTTCTAATTATATCAACTCAATAAAAACATCATTATTACATTTATCAATATTTTTTTAGCTTATATATATCTTAATTACATTCAATCTTCATAAACAATCCATATCCTGTTATTAATTTTTTATATAATTTTTAACTTCTCATCAATATTCCAATTTAACCTTTAATATCCATAATTTTCAAACCTTGGGTAAACAAGATTTCCCTTATCTCACTTCATAACAAACTATAATCTCCAAAATACACCTTTTATCTATTTAAATATACTGTAACTGTCAATGCTGCTAACATTGGATGTTCTTGCTTTGACAATATAGAAAGAGGCAGCCGCTCTCTGTATAAGCTGTGTGGTATTTTTAGAGTTAAATTAGATGATGCTGGGAGGGGAGGAGAAAGAATGTGTGTGGGCTACAGAACAGAAGGGAAACTTTGCCCTTCAAACTTACGCCTCGCAGGGTCCCTAATCCTGATGACCCTGGGATAAAGAAAATAAAACAAGAGCTACTCACCGATCAATGGTTCAAAGATAATCAAACCTCCCTAACATGCAGGGATGGTTTGGCTTACAAGGGGGGGAAACTATATCTGCCTGAAGCCCTCCGTCTTAACGCTCTCAAACACAGCCATGATGGAAAATAGGCTGGGCACTTTGGATATTTAAAAACTCTACACCTCATCCGCCGGCAATTGTGGTGGCCGGGGCTAAAACGAGATGTGGAAAACTATGTCAGGAGTTGCACTGTATGTGCCACCATGAAAAGAATTCCAGGGAAACCCCCTGGGCTACTGCAACCAGTGGCAGACCCCTCTCAACCATGGGAAGAAATAGTTATGGACTTTATAGTAGACCTACCTGAAAGTAGAGGAAATACTGTCATCTGGACTGTGATAGACCTGTTCTCGAAGCAGGCTCATTTCATCGCCTGCAAAGGACTCCCATCTGCCCAACGACTGACTAAATTGTGCCTGAAACATATCTACCGGCTGCATGGCGCCCCTAAGCGAATAATTTCAGACAGAGGGGTGCAGTTCACAGCGAAATTTTGGAGGAGTTTTCTTAAATTAATTGGATCATCTCAAGGCTTATCATCTGCTTTTCATCCGGCTACCAATGGGGCTGCAGAATCCGCTAACAAAATGGTGGAGCAATATCTCAGATGCTACGTGTCCTACCAACAGACAAACTGGACTGACCTCCTCCCTTTCGCCGAGGTGGCTTACAATAATTCTGTTCACAGCAGCACCGGCTACACGCCTTTCAGAGTAGCCACAGGAAAAGAGTTCAGCCCAATACCTGAATACCCTCAGGTGCCCTCCGCCTCCCAGACACTTGATCAATGGGTGAGGGGATGGGAAGAAGTTTGGAGAAACACAAAGACTGCTTTAAAAAAGACTTCCGAGACCTATAAAAAGCAGGCTGATAAAAAGAGGGCTCTCCAAAGAACATTCCAAGTTGGGGAAAAGGTTTATCTGTCGACTAAATATTTATGCCTTAAATTACCCAGTAAGAAATTAGGACCGAAATTCCTGGGGCCTTTCCCCCATCGTGAGGATCATCAACCCGGTCACAGTAGAATTAAAACTCCCTAGGCTTTTAGGGAAAATTCACCCTGTCTTCCATTGCAGCTTGTTAAAACCTTGTCAGGGCTCCACTTTAAGACCTCCCCCTAAGAAGGCACCTGGGCCCCTTGTAGTAGCGGGTCAGACTCATTATGAAGTGAAACGTATTTTTGACTCAAGAATTTTTAAAGGGAAATTGCAGTACCTAGTACAATGGAAGGGGTACTCACTGTCTGAAGCTACTTGGGTGAAATCTAGCGATGTGAAGGCTTACTGACTCATCAAAAAGTTTCATGAGAAAAACCCCAACAAACCAAGAGATAATCCCTGACCTATGCTTTTGTTTACATACAGGATCTATCCTTTTTGTCAATGCTGCTAACATTGGATGTTCTTGCTTTGACAATATATAAAGAGGCAGCCACTCTCTGTATAAGCTGTGTGGTATTTTTAGAGTTAAATTAGATGATGCTGGGAGGGGAGGAGAAAGAATGTGTGTGGGCTACAGAACGGAAGGGAAACTTTGCCCTTCAAACTAATTGGAGAACGTGATTTATGACTGCAAATAAGAGGAGGGAAATAGGCTGGAATATTATGTGCTCAGGGGAGGGGAATTCAGATCTTGGCATCCTCCATGTTGTGCTGACACTTTGTTACACGATTAAAGACTTTTTAGGATAAACAATGCCTGGAAGTTCTTTGAAGTGTTTCGTTAATCGGAACCTCGACAATAACCTTGTTCTATTTCGTAAAAGTTATCTATTTCCCACCATATTAAATCATCTACTTAATAATACAATATCCCCTTTAATAAATCAAAACCATTATATAAGTTGCCTGGGTTAATCAGTAAGTAAAACATGTTCATGATAATTAATTTTCTTTTCCCTTTTAGATCTAATTTTTCAATATTAGACAAATCAAATCCTTATTTTCAACTAGTTTCCAGCTATTTTAAATCTAATAACCAAAATTCCCCTTATCTCAACATCTCACTTTAACCCTCTAATTGAGAATATGAAATCCCCTCTAGTGGATCAAAACCCCAATTTTTTCAACCTTATTCTAGCTTTCTTCCTTTGCCAACTAGGCTTCCATATCAGCGCTTTTAAATCATCAAATAAATCTCCCTCCATTCTTATATATGTTAGTTGAATTAAAGGAGACCATTTGATTGCCAGTTTTCTGGAAGGACTAACCCATTTGTATTCATTTAGTTGTCGCCCTGTTATTCCAGTCCCCCATGTTTGCTCTGGTGTATTTCTCTTCAATTCAATATGTTCTTCTTCTTTCTCGAATTTCTTCTGATTTGTATAGAAAGTCATTTCCATTTTCAATGTTGTTACTTCCTTGTCAGGGTCCATCAGCTGTACTTGTTGGTCAATTGAGTCTTATGTTTTAATATTTAGTTGTTCTACTTCTTCTGTTATCTTCTGTATTGTTAGTTCTTTGGTTGTAGTTAAAGTTTGGCTTTGTACATCTAAAATGGCATCTTGGTCTTTTATTTTAGGTCTCATTTTCTCACAAGCTAAAAGAATAGTTTGATGTATTTTTTTTCAACATGCCAAGAATTTTTTCCTGGTCTTCATCCATCTTTCACATGTTTGTAGATAGTCTTTCTAGCTAAAGTTGTTTGTTAAGCAATAGTCAGTAAAAATTTACATTCACAGTTCAAGAAGGCCAATTTTACAGCCCAGCTGTTCTCTTGCAATTGAATCTCTCGCAGGTGGTGCAAAGGTCAGAAAGCTTATCTATGTTCTGAGCCCTGAGCCAAGTCTCTTTTTAGGAAATAAAAAATTGCCATACCAAGCTTCACCACAAGATGTCACTGATACCATTTAAGACAGTGATGGCGAACCTTTTAGAGACCGAGTGCCCAAACTGCAACCCAAACCCCACTTATTTATCGTCGGGTGTCGGATGGGCGTGGCCCCCTGGGTGGGCATGGCCCCCTGGGTGGGCGTGGCCTACTGGGTGGGCGTGGCTGGCATGGGCGTGGCCTACTGGGTGGCCCAAAGGGGGGTCCATAGATTTGGCAGTTTTTGAATCTATGGGAGATTATGCTCAAAGAGGCATGGATCATGATCAACAAGTTTATTATGCACTTTTTTGGACTTTACAAAGGAATAAGCAGATGCTTAAAGCCTGTAGGTTGTGGCACCTTCCCACAGCACCACCTTTTTCTGCTTTATCCTCTGCTCCACCACTTTATAAGGGGATTTACCCTCTCACAGAGAAGGTAGCTATTGGAAGGGGGGACGCTAATAAGGTCCTGGTTCATACCCCCTTCTCCACATCTGACCTTTATGCATGGAAGAACCGGTTAGGTTCTTATACTGCAGCCCCACACAAATATTCTGAATTTGTTCTGTCTATTATTCGAACTCATAACCCTAATTGGGCAGACCTCCAAGCCATGCTGGATGTCTTTTTAACATCAGAGGAAAGACATCCGATAGGAAATGCTGCAAAAAGATTAGCTGAAGAAAGGAAGGTCCTTTGCCCTGAAACTGACCCTAGATGGGTCATTGATACTTATGAAAGCAAAGATTATGAACATTTAAAAGGCTTTCAAGACCTTCTTGTCACTGCATTGCAGACTGCTATCCCTAAACAGAAAAAATTGGGCAAAATTTACAATGTTCATCAATTGCCTTCAGAGAGCCCCAGTGACTTCCTTGAGTGCCTGTACCAAGCCTTCAGAAAATATAATGATTTGGATCCAGAAGCTCTAGAAAACTCTTGCTTAGTGAACATGCTCTTTATTGGGCAGAGTGCCCCAGACATTAGGGGCAAATTACAAAAGCTGGAAGGGGCTTCAGCTGACACAATTGGAAAATTGTTGGAAGTGGCTTAAAAAACCTATGTATCAAGACCAGAAGTAACAGCCAAAGGGGTTAAAAGGGATGAAAAATGAAGTGTTGTTTTGCTGGCTCAAGCTCTACAACAGGCACCCCTAGTGGGAGGGGGAAGAAGTGGGACTCGCAGAAGAGGATGGCGAGGAGCAGTAGGATCCCCTGGGGAGAAAAGTAGAATGATGTCACCAAGATTCCAGGCACCCCTGGAACGTCCAATGCAGTCTTTTGCCCTGAGACAGGACTAGTGTCGTATATGTAAGAAATTTGGCCTCTGGGGCAGGAAATGTCCTTTACGTTCCCTTCCCAGCCATCCTATAGGGCGTGTTACTCCACAACCATGCTTTAAATACTAGGGGAGTCAGAGGCTGTGGGGCCTTTGTCTCCCTGCCCTTTCGAATGATTCTCCCTCTCTTTCTCAGAGGGAAAACAATACCTTTTTTGATTGATACAGGGGCATCACGTTCAGTATTAAATAAACCCCTTGGAAATTCTTCCTCACAAAACTTCCAGGTTATTGGGGCCAGTTGCCAATCTTTGTCAGCAGCAATACTTGACCCTTTAGAATGTTCTTTAGGTGATACTCGCCTTACTCATCAATTTCTTTAGCTTCCAGATTGCCCTATGCCCCTTTTAGGGCGTGATTTACTTGCTAAGTTACAGGCAACTGTCTCTTTCAAAGGGGACCAGGTTGAATTATCAATTCCCCCTGAACAAGCCTGGCATGTCCTGACCCTTCAACTTTCCTCATCTGAGGACACACATGAGTGTCCTGGTTTGCTAGATTGCTTTGTTGACTCTAATGTATGGTATTCAGGGGTCCCTGGCTGGGCTATTAACGCAGTTCCGGTGGAAGTAGCCTTGCACCCTGATGCGCTGCCAGTCTCCATTCATCAATATCCAATTAGCTTGGAGGCTTTAAAATGGTTAGAGCCCCTTGTTACTAATTTCCTTGCTTATGGGCTTCTAAGGGAAACTGTTAGTCCTTATAATACACCAATATGGCCTGTTAAAAAGCCGGATGGCTCTATTAGTTTCTGTCAAGATTTAAGAGCTGTCAATCAAATCACTGTGACATTGCATCAAATGGTGCCTAACCCCTATATGCTGATTACTCAACTGGGTCCACATCTTACTTGGTACACTGTTATTGATCTAAAGGACACTTTCTTTTGTGTCCCTTTAGCTCGTGTTAGCCAGCCCCTCTTTGCTTTTCAGTGGCAACATAAGCAACTTTGCTGGACTGTTCTACCTCAAGGATTTAAAAATAGCCCTACTATTTGTGGTACTGTCCTGGCCACTGATTTAGCCACATGGCAACCTGTGGAGAACACTACTGCTGTGGTATTACAATATGTAGATGACTTATTGGTAGCTGCCCCCACTGAGGGCGATTGTCTTTTGAATTCAGTTTCTTTGTTAAATTCTCTTTGTTACTGGGGCTATAAAGTTTCCCGTACTAAAGCCCAGCTTGTTAAACAGGAGGTCCGGTATTTAGGTTATATTCTGTCACAAGGGACTAGGAAATTATCCCCGGAGAGGATACAGGCTGTGTGCCTCCTTAAGCCACCTGGCACTAAGTGTCAGCTTAGGGGTTTCTTGGGAATGGCAGGTTTCTGTCGTATTTGGATTCCAGATTTTGCTTTAATGGCTAAGCCCTTGTATCAGGCCACTACAGGCACAGACAAAGAACCCTTGGAATGGACCAAGGATTGTCAGGTGGCATTTTATAACATTAAAACTGCTTTAATTAATGCTCCAGCCCAGTGATGGTGAACCTTTTAGAGACCGAGTACCCAAACTGCAACCCAAACCCCACTTATTTATCGTCGGGTGCCGGATGGGCGTGGTCCCCTGGGCGTGGTCCCCTGGGTCCCTCCTTCCCTGCCTGCCTCCTTTTCATTCTCATCTCCTTCCTTCCTTCTTTCCTTCCTTTTCTTTCTTCCTGTTTCCCTCCCCTCCTTCCTTCCTTTCCTCCCTCCCTCTCTCTGTGCCCAGGAAGGGATGAGGGGAGGGGGAGAGGTTGGCAGCGCTTCTCTCAAAGAGTAAGGAAGTTGGAAGAGACCTTTGAGGTCTTTAGTCCAAGCCCCTGCTCAAGCAGGGGACCTATACCATTCCAGACAGTGGAATATCCAATCTCTACTTAAAAGCCTCCAGTGATGGAGCATCCACAACTTCTGAAGGCAAGCCTTTTCACTGGTTAGTTGTTTTCACAAGTCCTTAGTTCTAGGCTGGTTTTCTTCTTGATTAGTTTCCATCTATTATTGCCTTCTCTCTCTCTCTCTCTCTCTCTCTCTCTCTCTCTCTCTCTCTCTCTCTCTCACACACACACACACACACACACAGAGAGAGAGAGAGAGAGAGAGAGAGAGAGAGAGAGAGAGAAACCCTTCCTGCTTTCTCCTCCTTCTCACCCTTTCTCTCCATCCGCCACACGTTGCTGGCTGCCAGCAGGTCCAGGCAAAGCAGGGAATGGCCGGGCGTGATGGGCGAGGCTGGGAGGGGTGGGGTGGGGCATGGCAAATGAGCTGTAGCTGCTGCTGCAAACCACCAGTCCCCGAGCGCTCGTTGTTTCCTGTGCATGCGCCGGGAGGGTGCCCAGCCGGGTTGGGGTGGGCCAGGGCTAGGGTAGCAAGGTCCAGTCCCTTGCCATTTCTGGGACAGCCCTGGGGGGAGCAAATTTGGGCCCTCCCTGGCCCAGCCCCAGCCCGTGGGCCTTGTGTTTTACATGTCTGAGCTACAGCTTTGGTGGCTGTGTAGGCACCTGCTGCTTTGGTGGCTCTGTAGGCAGAGCTGCGAAGTTATCTTCTCTGTCAGAGAAGAGAACTTCGCAGCTCTGCCTACAGAGCCACCAAAGCAGCAGGTGGAGCGCCAGAGGCTCGGGGAGGGAGGGTGCTGAAGTGGGCGGTTGGGCCAATGGCAAGAGCAACGTGGTTGAGCGGAAAGCGGCCTCAGGACACGTGGGGCAAGTAAGGTAAGAAATCCTTGCTCCCCCCAGAAATTGCCTTTCTTTCCTTACCTGACTCCCAGCCCCATGCCATTTCTCCTTCGCGATCCGCCGCCGCTGCCGCCTGCAAAGAAACAAAGGACTTTTTTGGGGGAAAAAAAGGGTCAATCAATTCCAACTTCTCGTGAAAGATCGCAAAGTTGGGGGCTTCCGGTTTGTGCTCATGGCACTGGCGGACGTGCGGGGTGATCACTCTCCACGCCATCTGGGTTTCTCCCACCGGGAGACCCTGAAAAGGGTCGGAAGTCACCCCGGAGGGGCAACGAGCGTGAAGAGGACCTCCGACTGATCATGGAAGGGCGGCAGCCCTCCCGTTTGATCCGGAGCAGCTCTTCAAACTGATGGGGAAAAGATCGGCCATTAATATGGCCCATCACTAAGCCGTTACCAGCCAAGGCCAAAATTACTATCAAGCACTTCGAAAGCACCGCGGAGGAATTGGGTGAGAACTTACCTTCTTTGTATCCCAAGTATTTTCCTGCAAAAAGCCTCTTGAAATTTCTTCCCCCTGCGAGGAGAGAGGGAAGGGAACGTCTTCCTCCCACCCTCTAAAATGGCAGCATCTGACTACTTGGGAAAATAAAGCCTTGAAAAGAACAACTAAGTATTTGGATTTGCATCTTTTTGATATTTGGGGACTCAAAAAGTTCCTACTTTCAGGGGGATCTTTTACCTTATCTACTTGTAAAAAAGATGAAAAGCTAAAAACCCAGCCCATCCTGAAAAAGACTATAAATGCTATCAGGGACATCCTGTGGCAAAGGTTGGTACAGCAAGTGAATATTCTTGACCAAGAGACCTGCTTACAGCCCAGACCTGTCCTTGGTATTATCTAAGAAAGATAAAAAGCTGAGAGAACAGCTGGGCGGTGAAATTGGCTTCTAGGAACTGTGGAGGTGAACACTTACTGACTCTTGTTTAAAAAATAGCCTCCACTAAAGGACCATTCATAACTATCTCAGAAATGGAGGAGTACCAGCAACAAATTTTGGCTAATTACAAACTTATACTTGAAAAAATTCTTGAAGCTACTGAGATAATTAAATCTAGACTGAAAGACAAAGGCAGCAGCTTAAACCTACAAAATGAAACCCTGATTCCAACTAAAGAACTTACAATTCAAAAAAACAACAGAAGTGGAAGAAATTAATACCAAGACAGAGGACTTTAAAGAACAACAAGTACAACGTACTGAAAATTTTGACAACCAAACCTTGATTGCAACTAAAAAACCTACAACCCAAAAAGCAACAGAAGCGGAAGAAAGTAATACCAAGATGGAGGGTGTTAAAGATCAACAAGTACAGCACACTGAAAACCTAGACAACCAAACAACAACCATAAAATTGGACATGACTTTTTACTTAAACCAGAAGAAACCTGAGGAAGAAGACCAGACCAAATTGAAGATAAATACACTAGAGCAAATATGGAGACCTGACCCACCAGGGCAACAATTTAACAATTATAAATGGGCCAGTTCCTCTGGAAAATTAATAACCAGATGGTCTCCTTTGATTCAAATAACATGTGCAAGAATGAAGGGAGATCTATCTGATGATTTATTTATTTATTTATTTTTTAAAGTTTTTTATTAATAAAACAATTAAAACAAAAAAGGACATGACATGACGTTCCAGTATATATAATCCTAACAATTCGTTCCTTATCATATTTAAAGTTCTATATATACATCTCTCTATATATATATATACATATATTCCCCTATATAATACAATATTATACAATCTCGAGCTTGTTTCTCTATATATTAACATATAATTTTATATACCACAAACTTAAACTTTAACTCAAAACCCGAACAGTTCTTCTTGACTCATACCAGCAGTAAAATTTGTCCCAGATTCCAAAATAGTCCGTTTCTGTCTTGTCCTTTAGTT